>NC_092155.1:4037717-4195217 GCF_045791955.1 Oncorhynchus clarkii lewisi | reverse complement strand
CCTCTGTGTCCTCATAGGGCCCTGCCAGTAACCAGTGGTGGACCTCTGTGTCCTCATAGTCAGGGCCCTGCCAGCAACCAGTGGTGGACCTCTACACTCTAACCACTAGGCTACCATACCGCCTCTACACTCTAACCACTAGGCCACCCTGCCGCCTCTACACTCTAACCACTAGGCCACCCTACCGCCTCTACACTCTAACCACTAGGCCACCCTACCGCCTCTACATTCTAACCACTAGGCCACCAAGCAGCCCCTACACTCTAACCACTAGGCCACCCTACCGCCTCTACACTCTAACCACTAGGCCACCCTACCGCCTCTACACTCTAACCACTAGGCCACCCTACCGCCTCTACACTCTAACCACTAGGCCACCCTACAGCCTCTACACTCTAACCACTAGGCCACCCTACCGCCTCTACACTCTAACCACTAGGCCACCCTACCGCCTCTACACTCTAACCACTAGGCCACCCTACCGCCTCTACATTCTAACCACTAGGCCACCAAGCAGCCCCTACACTCTAACCACTAGGCCACCCTACTGCCTCTACACTCTAACCACTAGGACACCCTACCGCCTCTACATTCTAACCACTAGGCCACCAAGCAGCCCCTACACTCTAACCACTAGGCCACCCTACCGCCTCTACACTCTAACCACTAGGCCACCCTACCGCCTCTACACTCTAACCACTAGGCCACCCTACCGCCTCTACATTCTAACCACTAGGCCACCAAGCAGCCCCTACACTCTAACCACTAGGCCACCAAGCAGCACCTACACTCTAACCACTAGGCCACCAAGCAGCCCCTACACTCTAACCACTACACTCTAACCACTAGGCCACCCTACCGCCTCTACACTCTAACCACTAGGCCACCAAGCAGCCCCTACACTCTAACCACTACACTCTAACAACTAGGCCACCAAGCAGCCCCTACACTCTAACCACTAGGCCACCAAGCAGCCCCTACACTCTAACCACTACACTCTAACCACTAGGCCACCAAGCAGCCCCTACACTCTAACCACTAGGCCACCAAGCAGCCCCTACACTCTAACCACTAGGCCAGCAAGCAGCCCCTACACTCTAACCACTACAGTCTAACCACTAGGCCACCAAGCAGCCCCTACACTCTAACCACTACACTCTAACCACTAAGCCACCAAGCAGCCTCTACACTCTAACCACTAGGCCACCCTACAGCCTCTACACTCTAACCACTAGGCCACCAAGCAGCCCCTACACTCTAACCACTAGGCCACCAAGCAGCCCCTACACTCTAACCACTACACTCTAACCACTAGGCCACCAAGCAGCCCCTACACTCTAACCACTACACTCTAACCACTAAGCCACCAAGCAGCCTCTACACTCTAACCACTAGGCCACCCTACAGCCTCTACACTCTAACCACTAGGCCACCAAGCAGCCCCTACACTCTAACCACTAGGCCACCAAGCAGCCCCTACACTCTAACCACTACACTCTAACCACTAGGCCACCAAGCAGCCCCTACACTCTAACCACTACACTCTAACCACTAGGCTACCTGCCGCCTCTACACTCTAACCACTAGGCCACCCTACCGTCTCTACACTCTAACCACTAGGCCACCAAGCAGCCCCTACACTCTAACCACTAGGCTACCTGCCGCCTCTACACTCTAACCACTAGGCCACCCTACCGCCTCTACACTCTAACCACTAGGCCACCAAGCAGCCCCTACACTCTAACCACTACACTCTAACCACTAGGCCACCCTACCGCCTCTACACTCTAACCACTAGGCCACCCTACCGCCTCTACACTCTAACCACTAGGTCACCCTACCGCCTCTACACTCTAACCACTAGGCCACCAAGCAGCCTCTACATTCTAACCACTAGGCCAACAAGCAGCCCCTACACTCTAACCACTAGGCCACCAAGCAGCCCCTACACTCTAACCACTAGGCCACCAAGCAGCCCCTACACTCTAACCACTACACTCTAACCACTAGGCCACCAAGCAGCCCCTACACTCTAACCACTAGGCCACCCTACCGCCTCTACACTCTAACCACTAGGCCACCAAGCAGCCCCTACACTCTAACCACTACACTCTAACCACTACACTCTAACCACTACACTCTAACCACTAGGCCACCAAGCAGCCCCTACACTCTAACCACTACACTCTAACCACTAGGCCACCAAGCAGCCCCTACACTCTAACCACTAGGCCACCCTACCGCCTCTACACTCTAACCACTAGGCCACCAAGCAGCCTCTACACTCTAACCACTAGGCAACCAAGCAGCCTCTACACTCTAACCACTAGGCCACCAAGCAGCCCCTACACTCTAACCACTAGGCCACCAAGCAGCCCCTACACTCTAACCACTAGGCTACCCTGCCGCCTCTACACTCTAACCACTAGGCCACCCTACCGCCTCTACACTCTAACCACTAGGCCACCAAGCAGCCCCTACACTCTAACCACTAGGCTACCCTGCCGCCTCTACACTTTAGCCACTAGGCCACCCTACCGCCTCTACACTCTAACCACTAGGCCACCCTACCGCCTCTACACTCTAACCACTAGGCTACCCTACCGCCTCTACACTCTAACCACTAGGCTACCTGCCGCCTCTACACTCTAACCACTAGGCCACCCTACCGCCTCTACACTCTAACCACTAGGCCACCCTACCGCCTCTACACTCTAACCACTAGGCCACCAAGCAGCCCCTACACTCTAACCACTACACTCTAACCACTAGGCCACCAAGCAGCCCCTACACTCTAACCACTACACTCTAACCACTAGGCCACCCTACCGCCTCTACACTCTAACCACTAGGCCACCCTACCGCCTCTACACTCTAACCACTAGGCCACCAAGCAGACCCTACACTCTAACCACTAGGCCACCAAGCAGCCCCTACACTCTAACCACTAGGCCACCAAGCAGCCCCTACACTCTAACCACTAGGCTACCCTACCGCCTCTACACTCTAACCACTAGGCCACCAAGCAGCCCCTACACTCTAACCACTAGGCCACCAAGCAGCCCCTACACTCTAACCACTAGGCCACCAAGCAGCCCCTACACTATAACCACTACACTCTAACCACTAGGCCACCAAGCAGCCCCTACACTCTAACCACTACACTCTAACCACTAGGCCACCAAGCAGCCCCTACACTCTAACCACTAGGCCACCCTACAGCCTCTACACTCTAACCACTAGGCCACCAAGCAGCCCCTTCACTCTAACCACTAGGCCACCAAGCAGCCCCTACACTCTAACCACTACACTCTAACCACTAGGCCACCAAGCAGCCCCTACACTCTAACCACTAGGCCACCAAGCAGCCCCTACACTCTAACCACTAGGCCACCCTACTGCCTCTACACTCTAACCACTAGGACACCCTACCGCCTCTACATTCTAACCACTAGGCCACCAAGCAGCCCCTACACTCTAACCACTAGGCCACCCTACCGCCTCTACACTCTAACCACTAGGCCACCCTACCGCCTCTACACTCTAACCACTAGGCCACCCTACCGCCTCTACATTCTAACCACTAGGCCACCAAGCAGCCCCTACACTCTAACCACTAGGCCACCAAGCAGCACCTACACTCTAACCACTAGGCCACCAAGCAGCCCCTACACTCTAACCACTACACTCTAACCACTAGGCCACCCTACCGCCTCTACACTCTAACCACTAGGCCACCAAGCAGCCCCTACACTCTAACCACTACACTCTAACAACTAGGCCACCAAGCAGCCCCTACACTCTAACCACTAGGCCACCAAGCAGCCCCTACACTCTAACCACTACACTCTAACCACTAGGCCACCAAGCAGCCCCTACACTCTAACCACTAGGCCACCAAGCAGCCCCTACACTCTAACCACTAGGCCAGCAAGCAGCCCCTACACTCTAACCACTACAGTCTAACCACTAGGCCACCAAGCAGCCCCTACACTCTAACCACTACACTCTAACCACTAAGCCACCAAGCAGCCTCTACACTCTAACCACTAGGCCACCCTACAGCCTCTACACTCTAACCACTAGGCCACCAAGCAGCCCCTACACTCTAACCACTAGGCCACCAAGCAGCCCCTACACTCTAACCACTACACTCTAACCACTAGGCCACCAAGCAGCCCCTACACTCTAACCACTACACTCTAACCACTAAGCCACCAAGCAGCCTCTACACTCTAACCACTAGGCCACCCTACAGCCTCTACACTCTAACCACTAGGCCACCAAGCAGCCCCTACACTCTAACCACTAGGCCACCAAGCAGCCCCTACACTCTAACCACTACACTCTAACCACTAGGCCACCAAGCAGCCCCTACACTCTAACCACTACACTCTAACCACTAGGCTACCTGCCGCCTCTACACTCTAACCACTAGGCCACCCTACCGTCTCTACACTCTAACCACTAGGCCACCAAGCAGCCCCTACACTCTAACCACTAGGCTACCTGCCGCCTCTACACTCTAACCACTAGGCCACCCTACCGCCTCTACACTCTAACCACTAGGCCACCAAGCAGCCCCTACACTCTAACCACTACACTCTAACCACTAGGCCACCCTACCGCCTCTACACTCTAACCACTAGGCCACCCTACCGCCTCTACACTCTAACCACTAGGTCACCCTACCGCCTCTACACTCTAACCACTAGGCCACCAAGCAGCCTCTACATTCTAACCACTAGGCCAACAAGCAGCCCCTACACTCTAACCACTAGGCCACCAAGCAGCCCCTACACTCTAACCACTAGGCCACCAAGCAGCCCCTACACTCTAACCACTACACTCTAACCACTAGGCCACCAAGCAGCCCCTACACTCTAACCACTAGGCCACCCTACCGCCTCTACACTCTAACCACTAGGCCACCAAGCAGCCCCTACACTCTAACCACTACACTCTAACCACTACACTCTAACCACTACACTCTAACCACTAGGCCACCAAGCAGCCCCTACACTCTAACCACTACACTCTAACCACTAGGCCACCAAGCAGCCCCTACACTCTAACCACTAGGCCACCCTACCGCCTCTACACTCTAACCACTAGGCCACCAAGCAGCCTCTACACTCTAACCACTAGGCAACCAAGCAGCCTCTACACTCTAACCACTAGGCCACCAAGCAGCCCCTACACTCTAACCACTAGGCCACCAAGCAGCCCCTACACTCTAACCACTAGGCTACCCTGCCGCCTCTACACTCTAACCACTAGGCCACCCTACCGCCTCTACACTCTAACCACTAGGCCACCAAGCAGCCCCTACACTCTAACCACTAGGCTACCCTGCCGCCTCTACACTTTAGCCACTAGGCCACCCTACCGCCTCTACACTCTAACCACTAGGCCACCCTACCGCCTCTACACTCTAACCACTAGGCTACCCTACCGCCTCTACACTCTAACCACTAGGCTACCTGCCGCCTCTACACTCTAACCACTAGGCCACCCTACCGCCTCTACACTCTAACCACTAGGCCACCCTACCGCCTCTACACTCTAACCACTAGGCCACCAAGCAGCCCCTACACTCTAACCACTACACTCTAACCACTAGGCCACCAAGCAGCCCCTACACTCTAACCACTACACTCTAACCACTAGGCCACCCTACCGCCTCTACACTCTAACCACTAGGCCACCCTACCGCCTCTACACTCTAACCACTAGGCCACCAAGCAGACCCTACACTCTAACCACTAGGCCACCAAGCAGCCCCTACACTCTAACCACTAGGCCACCAAGCAGCCCCTACACTCTAACCACTAGGCTACCCTACCGCCTCTACACTCTAACCACTAGGCCACCAAGCAGCCCCTACACTCTAACCACTAGGCCACCAAGCAGCCCCTACACTCTAACCACTAGGCCACCAAGCAGCCCCTACACTATAACCACTACACTCTAACCACTAGGCCACCAAGCAGCCCCTACACTCTAACCACTACACTCTAACCACTAGGCCACCAAGCAGCCCCTACACTCTAACCACTAGGCCACCCTACAGCCTCTACACTCTAACCACTAGGCCACCAAGCAGCCCCTTCACTCTAACCACTAGGCCACCAAGCAGCCCCTACACTCTAACCACTACACTCTAACCACTAGGCCACCAAGCAGCCCCTACACTCTAACCACTAGGCCACCAAGCAGCCCCTACACTCTAACCACTAGGCCACCCTACTGCCTCTACACTCTAACCACTAGGACACCCTACCGCCTCTACATTCTAACCACTAGGCCACCAAGCAGCCCCTACACTCTAACCACTAGGCCACCCTACCGCCTCTACACTCTAACCACTAGGCCACCCTACCGCCTCTACACTCTAACCACTAGGCCACCCTACCGCCTCTACATTCTAACCACTAGGCCACCAAGCAGCCCCTACACTCTAACCACTAGGCCACCAAGCAGCACCTACACTCTAACCACTAGGCCACCAAGCAGCCCCTACACTCTAACCACTACACTCTAACCACTAGGCCACCCTACCGCCTCTACACTCTAACCACTAGGCCACCAAGCAGCCCCTACACTCTAACCACTACACTCTAACAACTAGGCCACCAAGCAGCCCCTACACTCTAACCACTAGGCCACCAAGCAGCCCCTACACTCTAACCACTACACTCTAACCACTAGGCCACCAAGCAGCCCCTACACTCTAACCACTAGGCCACCAAGCAGCCCCTACACTCTAACCACTAGGCCACCAAGCAGCCCCTACACTATAACCACTACACTCTAACCACTAGGCCACCAAGCAGCCCCTACACTCTAACCACTACACTCTAACCACTAGGCCACCAAGCAGCCCCTACACTCTAACCACTAGGCCACCCTACAGCCTCTACACTCTAACCACTAGGCCACCAAGCAGCCCCTTCACTCTAACCACTAGGCCACCAAGCAGCCCCTACACTCTAACCACTACACTCTAACCACTAGGCCACCAAGCAGCCCCTACACTCTAACCACTAGGCCACCAAGCAGCCCCTACACTCTAACCACTAGGCCACCCTACTGCCTCTACACTCTAACCACTAGGACACCCTACCGCCTCTACATTCTAACCACTAGGCCACCAAGCAGCCCCTACACTCTAACCACTAGGCCACCCTACCGCCTCTACACTCTAACCACTAGGCCACCCTACCGCCTCTACACTCTAACCACTAGGCCACCCTACCGCCTCTACATTCTAACCACTAGGCCACCAAGCAGCCCCTACACTCTAACCACTAGGCCACCAAGCAGCACCTACACTCTAACCACTAGGCCACCAAGCAGCCCCTACACTCTAACCACTACACTCTAACCACTAGGCCACCCTACCGCCTCTACACTCTAACCACTAGGCCACCAAGCAGCCCCTACACTCTAACCACTACACTCTAACAACTAGGCCACCAAGCAGCCCCTACACTCTAACCACTAGGCCACCAAGCAGCCCCTACACTCTAACCACTACACTCTAACCACTAGGCCACCAAGCAGCCCCTACACTCTAACCACTAGGCCACCCTACCGCCTCTACACTCTAACCACTAGGCCACCAAGCAGCCCCTACACTCTAACCACTACACTCTAACAACTAGGCCACCAAGCAGCCCCTACACTCTAACCACTAGGCCACCAAGCAGCCCCTACACTCTAACCACTACACTCTAACCACTAGGCCACCCTACAGCCTCTACACTCTAACCACTAGGCCACCAAGCAGCCCCTACACTCTAACCACTAGGCCACCAAGCAGCCCCTACACTCTAACCACTACACTCTAACCACTAGGCCACCAAGCAGCCCCTACACTCTAACCACTACACTCTAACCACTAAGCCACCAAGCAGCCTCTACACTCTAACCACTAGGCCACCCTACAGCCTCTACACTCTAACCACTAGGCCACCAAGCAGCCCCTACACTCTAACCACTACACTCTAACCACTAGGCCACCAAGCAGCCCCTACACTCTAACCACTACACTCTAACCACTAGGCCACCCTACCGCCTCTACACTCTAACCACTAGGCCACCCTACCGCCTCTACACTCTAACCACTAGGCCACCAAGCAGACCCTACACTCTAACCACTAGGCCACCAAGCAGCCCCTACACTCTAACCACTAGGCCACCAAGCAGCCCCTACACTCTAACCACTAGGCTACCCTACCGCCTCTACACTCTAACCACTAGGCCACCAAGCAGCCCCTACACTCTAACCACTAGGCCACCAAGCAGCCCCTACACTCTAACCACTAGGCCACCAAGCAGCCCCTACACTATAACCACTACACTCTAACCACTAGGCCACCAAGCAGCCCCTACACTCTAACCACTACACTCTAACCACTAGGCCACCAAGCAGCCCCTACACTCTAACCACTAGGCCACCCTACAGCCTCTACACTCTAACCACTAGGCCACCAAGCAGCCCCTTCACTCTAACCACTAGGCCACCAAGCAGCCCCTACACTCTAACCACTACACTCTAACCACTAGGCCACCAAGCAGCCCCTACACTCTAACCACTAGGCCACCAAGCAGCCCCTACACTCTAACCACTAGGCCACCCTACTGCCTCTACACTCTAACCACTAGGACACCCTACCGCCTCTACATTCTAACCACTAGGCCACCAAGCAGCCCCTACACTCTAACCACTAGGCCACCCTACCGCCTCTACACTCTAACCACTAGGCCACCCTACCGCCTCTACACTCTAACCACTAGGCCACCCTACCGCCTCTACATTCTAACCACTAGGCCACCAAGCAGCCCCTACACTCTAACCACTAGGCCACCAAGCAGCACCTACACTCTAACCACTAGGCCACCAAGCAGCCCCTACACTCTAACCACTACACTCTAACCACTAGGCCACCCTACCGCCTCTACACTCTAACCACTAGGCCACCAAGCAGCCCCTACACTCTAACCACTACACTCTAACAACTAGGCCACCAAGCAGCCCCTACACTCTAACCACTAGGCCACCAAGCAGCCCCTACACTCTAACCACTACACTCTAACCACTAGGCCACCAAGCAGCCCCTACACTCTAACCACTAGGCCACCAAGCAGCCCCTACACTCTAACCACTAGGCCACCAAGCAGCCCCTACACTATAACCACTACACTCTAACCACTAGGCCACCAAGCAGCCCCTACACTCTAACCACTACACTCTAACCACTAGGCCACCAAGCAGCCCCTACACTCTAACCACTAGGCCACCCTACAGCCTCTACACTCTAACCACTAGGCCACCAAGCAGCCCCTTCACTCTAACCACTAGGCCACCAAGCAGCCCCTACACTCTAACCACTACACTCTAACCACTAGGCCACCAAGCAGCCCCTACACTCTAACCACTAGGCCACCAAGCAGCCCCTACACTCTAACCACTAGGCCACCCTACTGCCTCTACACTCTAACCACTAGGACACCCTACCGCCTCTACATTCTAACCACTAGGCCACCAAGCAGCCCCTACACTCTAACCACTAGGCCACCCTACCGCCTCTACACTCTAACCACTAGGCCACCCTACCGCCTCTACACTCTAACCACTAGGCCACCCTACCGCCTCTACATTCTAACCACTAGGCCACCAAGCAGCCCCTACACTCTAACCACTAGGCCACCAAGCAGCACCTACACTCTAACCACTAGGCCACCAAGCAGCCCCTACACTCTAACCACTACACTCTAACCACTAGGCCACCCTACCGCCTCTACACTCTAACCACTAGGCCACCAAGCAGCCCCTACACTCTAACCACTACACTCTAACAACTAGGCCACCAAGCAGCCCCTACACTCTAACCACTAGGCCACCAAGCAGCCCCTACACTCTAACCACTACACTCTAACCACTAGGCCACCAAGCAGCCCCTACACTCTAACCACTAGGCCACCAAGCAGCCCCTACACTCTAACCACTAGGCCAGCAAGCAGCCCCTACACTCTAACCACTACAGTCTAACCACTAGGCCACCAAGCAGCCCCTACACTCTAACCACTACACTCTAACCACTAAGCCACCAAGCAGCCTCTACACTCTAACCACTAGGCCACCCTACAGCCTCTACACTCTAACCACTAGGCCACCAAGCAGCCCCTACACTCTAACCACTAGGCCACCAAGCAGCCCCTACACTCTAACCACTACACTCTAACCACTAGGCCACCAAGCAGCCCCTACACTCTAACCACTACACTCTAACCACTAAGCCACCAAGCAGCCTCTACACTCTAACCACTAGGCCACCCTACAGCCTCTACACTCTAACCACTAGGCCACCAAGCAGCCCCTACACTCTAACCACTAGGCCACCAAGCAGCCCCTACACTCTAACCACTACACTCTAACCACTAGGCCACCAAGCAGCCCCTACACTCTAACCACTACACTCTAACCACTAGGCTACCTGCCGCCTCTACACTCTAACCACTAGGCCACCCTACCGTCTCTACACTCTAACCACTAGGCCACCAAGCAGCCCCTACACTCTAACCACTAGGCTACCTGCCGCCTCTACACTCTAACCACTAGGCCACCCTACCGCCTCTACACTCTAACCACTAGGCCACCAAGCAGCCCCTACACTCTAACCACTACACTCTAACCACTAGGCCACCCTACCGCCTCTACACTCTAACCACTAGGCCACCCTACCGCCTCTACACTCTAACCACTAGGTCACCCTACCGCCTCTACACTCTAACCACTAGGCCACCAAGCAGCCTCTACATTCTAACCACTAGGCCAACAAGCAGCCCCTACACTCTAACCACTAGGCCACCAAGCAGCCCCTACACTCTAACCACTAGGCCACCAAGCAGCCCCTACACTCTAACCACTACACTCTAACCACTAGGCCACCAAGCAGCCCCTACACTCTAACCACTACACTCTAACCACTACACTCTAACCACTACACTCTAACCACTAGGCCACCAAGCAGCCCCTACACTCTAACCACTACACTCTAACCACTAGGCCACCAAGCAGCCCCTACACTCTAACCACTAGGCCACCCTACCGCCTCTACACTCTAACCACTAGGCCACCAAGCAGCCTCTACACTCTAACCACTAGGCAACCAAGCAGCCTCTACACTCTAACCACTAGGCCACCAAGCAGCCCCTACACTCTAACCACTAGGCCACCAAGCAGCCCCTACACTCTAACCACTAGGCTACCCTGCCGCCTCTACACTCTAACCACTAGGCCACCCTACCGCCTCTACACTCTAACCACTAGGCCACCAAGCAGCCCCTACACTCTAACCACTAGGCTACCCTGCCGCCTCTACACTTTAGCCACTAGGCCACCCTACCGCCTCTACACTCTAACCACTAGGCCACCCTACCGCCTCTACACTCTAACCACTAGGCTACCCTACCGCCTCTACACTCTAACCACTAGGCTACCTGCCGCCTCTACACTCTAACCACTAGGCCACCCTACCGCCTCTACACTCTAACCACTAGGCCACCCTACCGCCTCTACACTCTAACCACTAGGCCACCAAGCAGCCCCTACACTCTAACCACTACACTCTAACCACTAGGCCACCAAGCAGCCCCTACACTCTAACCACTACACTCTAACCACTAGGCCACCCTACCGCCTCTACACTCTAACCACTAGGCCACCCTACCGCCTCTACACTCTAACCACTAGGCCACCAAGCAGACCCTACACTCTAACCACTAGGCCACCAAGCAGCCCCTACACAATAACCACTAGGCCACCAAGCAGCCCCTACACTCTAACCACTAGGCTACCCTACCGCCTCTACACTCTAACCACTAGGCCACCAAGCAGCCCCTACACTCTAACCACTAGGCCACCAAGCAGCCCCTACACTCTAACCACTAGGCCACCAAGCAGCCCCTACACTATAACCACTACACTCTAACCACTAGGCCACCAAGCAGCCCCTACACTCTAACCACTACACTCTAACCACTAGGCCACCAAGCAGCCCCTACACTCTAACCACTAGGCCACCCTACAGCCTCTACACTCTAACCACTAGGCCACCAAGCAGCCCCTTCACTCTAACCACTAGGCCACCAAGCAGCCCCTACACTCTAACCACTACACTCTAACCACTAGGCCACCAAGCAGCCCCTACACTCTAACCACTAGGCCACCAAGCAGCCCCTACACTCTAACCACTAGGCCACCCTACTGCCTCTACACTCTAACCACTAGGACACCCTACCGCCTCTACATTCTAACCACTAGGCCACCAAGCAGCCCCTACACTCTAACCACTAGGCCACCCTACCGCCTCTACACTCTAACCACTAGGCCACCCTACCGCCTCTACACTCTAACCACTAGGCCACCAAGCAGCCCCTACACTCTAACCACTACACTCTAACCACTAGGCCACCAAGCAGCCCCTATTCTAAATGTCAGAAGAAAGAATACATACAGTCTGTGACGGTTGACACTTTCACTGCAGAACTGTCCAAAGAGCGACGACAGTACTACTCACCTCTAAGTGACTCTTCTGTTCTGACATCAGTCGCTGGTTGGACTGAACCTCCTGGAACAGCCTCTCTGACTGCTTCTGCTGATCCAGGACCTGTTGATAACATAACAACACTGAACCTCCTGGAACAGCCTCTCTGACTGTTTCTGCTGATCCAGGACCTGTTGATAACATAACAACACTGAACCTCCTGGAACAGCCTCTCTGACTGTTTCTGCTGATCCAGGACCTGTTGATAACATAACAACACTGAACCTCCTGGTTCAGTCAAGGTTAGGAGGGTTACCTCTGTAGTAGTCTGGTCTGGTATGTAGTCAAGGTTAGGAGGGTTACCCCTGTAGTAGTCTGGTCTGATATGTAGTCAGGGTTAGGAGGGTTACCCCTGTAGTAGTCTGGTCTGGTATGTAGTCAGGGTTAGGAGGGTTACCTCTGTAGTAGTCTGGTCTGATATGTAGTCAGGGTTAGGAGGGTTACCTCTGTAGTAGTCTGGTCTGGTATGTAGTCAGGGTTAGGAGGGTTACCTCTGTAGTAGTCTGGTCTGATATGTAGTCAGGGTTAGGAGGGTTACCTCTGTAGTAGTCTGGTCTGGTATGTAGTCAGGGTTAGGAGGGTTACCTCTGTAGTAGTCTGGTCCAGGGTGGTCTGGTATGTAGTCAGGGTTAGGAGGGTTACCTCTGTAGTAGTCTGGTCTGGTATGTAGTCAGGGTTAGGAGGGTTACCTCTGTAGTAGTCTGGTCCAGGGTGGTCTGGTATGTAGTCAGGGTTAGGAGGGTTACCTCTGTAGTAGTCTGGTCTGGTATGTAGTCAGTGTTAGGAGGGTTACCCCTGTAGTAGTCTGGTCCAGGGTGGTCTGGTATGTTGTCAGGGTTAGGAGGGTTACCTCTGTAGTAGTCTGGTCTGATATGTAGTCAGGGTTAGGAGGGTTACCTCTGTAGTAGTCTGGTCCAGGGTGGTCTGGTATGTAGTCAGGGTTAGGAGGGTTACCTCTGTAGTAGTCTGGTATGTTGTCAGGGTTAGGAGGGTTACCTCTGTAGTAGTCTGGTATGTTGTCAGGGTTAGGAGGGTTACCTCTGTAGTAGTCTGGTATGTTGTCAGGGTTAGGAGGGTTACCTCTGTAGTAGTCTGGTCCAGGGTGGTCTGGTATGTAGTCAGGGTTAGGAGGGTTACCTCTGTAGTAGTCTGGTCTGGTATGTAGTCAGGGTTAGGAGGGTTACCTCTGTAGTAGTCTGGTCCAGGGTGGTCTGGTATGTAGTCAGGGTTAGGAGGGTTACCTCTGTAGTAGTCTGGTCCAGGGTGGTCTGGTATATAGTCAGGGTTAGGAGGGTTACCTCTGTAGTAGTCTGGTCCAGGGTGGTCTGGTATGTAGTCAGGGTTAGGAGGGTTACCTCTGTAGTAGTCTGGTCCAGGGTGGTCTGGTATGTAGTCAGGGTTAGGAGGGTTACCTCTGTAGTAGTCTGGTCTGGTATGTAGTCAGGGTTAGGAGGGTTACCTCTATAGTAGTCTGGTCTGGTATGTAGTCAGGGTTAGGAGGGTTACCTCTGTAGTAGTCTGGTCTGGTATGTAGTCAGGGTTAGGAGGGTTACCCCTGTAGTAGTCTGGTCCATGGTGGTCTGGTATGTAGTCAGGGTTAGGAGGGTTACCTCTGTAGTAGTCTGGTCCAGGGTGGTCTGGTATGTAGTCAGGGTTAGGAGGGTTACCTCTGTAGTAGTCTGGTATGTAGTCAGGGTTAGGAGGGTTACCTCTGTAGTAGTCTGGTCCAGGGTGGTCTGGTATGTAGTCAGGGTTAGGAGGGTTACCTCTGTAGTAGTCTGGTCTGGTATGTAGTCAGGGTTAGGAGGGTTACCTCTGTAGTAGTCTGGTCCAGGGTGGTCTGGTATATAGTCAGGGTTAGGAGGGTTACCTCTGTAGTAGTCTGGTCTGGTATGTAGTCAGGGTTAGGAGGGTTACCTCTGTAGTAGTCTGGTCTGATATGTAGTCAAGGTTAGGAGGGTTACCTCTGTAGTAGTCTGGTCTGGTATGTAGTCAGGGTTGGGAGGGTTACCTCTGTAGTAGTCTGGTCTGGTATGTAGTCAAGGTTAGGAGGGTTACCTCTGTAGTAGTCTGGTCTGGTATGTAGTCAGGGTTAGGAGGGTTACCTCTATAGTAGTCTGGTCCAGGGTGGTCTGGTATGTTGTCAGGGTTAGGAGGGTTACCTCTGTAGTAGTCTGGTCCAGGGTGGTCTGGTATGTTGTCAGGGTTAGGAGGGTTACCTCTGTAGTAGTCTGGTCCAGGGTGGTCTGGTATGTAGTCAGGGTTAGGAGGGTTACCTCTGTAGTAGTCTGGTCCAGGGTGGTCTGGTATATAGTCAGGGTTAGGAGGGTTACCTCTGTAGTAGTATGGTCTGGTATGTAGTCAGGGTTAGGAGGGTTACCTCTGTAGTAGTCTGGTCCAGGGTGGTCTGATATGTTGTCAGGGTTAGGAGGGTTACCTCTGTAGTAGTCTGGTATGATATGTAGTCAGGGTTAGGAGGGTTACCTCTGTAGTAGTCTGGTCCAGGGTGGTCTGGTATGTTGTCAGGGTTAGGAGGGTTACCTCTGTAGTTGTCTGGTCTGGTATGTAGTCAGGGTTAGGAGGGTTACCTCTGTAGTAGTCTGGTCTGGTATGTAGTCAGGGTTAGGAGGGTTACCTCTGTAGTAGTCTGGTCTGGTATGTAGTCAGGGTTAAGAGGGTTACCTCTGTAGTTGTCTGGTCTGATATGTAGTCAGGGTTAGGAGGGTTACCTCTGTAGTAGTCTGGTCCAGGGTGGTCTGGTATGTAGTCAGGGTTAGGAGGGTTACCTCTGTAGTAGTCTGGTCTGGTATGTAGTCAGGGTTAGGAGGGTTACCTCTGTAGTAGTCTGGTCCAGGGTGGTCTGGTATGTAGTCAGGGTTAGGAGGGTTACCTCTGTAGTAGTCTGGTCTGGTATGTAGTCAGGGTTAGGAGGGTTACCTCTGTAGTAGTCTGGTCCAGGGTGGTCTGGTATATAGTCAGGGTTAAGAGGGTTACCTCTGTAGTAGTCTGGTCTGGTATGTAGTCAGGGTTGGGAGGGTTACCTCTGTAGTAGTCTGGTCTGGTATGTAGTCAAGGTTAGGAGGGTTACCTCTGTAGTAGTCTGGTCCAGGGTGGTCTGGTATGTAGTCAGGGTTAGGAGGGTTACCTCTGTAGTAGTCTGGTCTGGTATGTAGTCAGGGTTAGGAGGGTTACCTCTGTAGTAGTCTGGTCTGGTATGTAGTCAGGGTTAGGAGGGTTACCTCTGTAGTAGTCTGGTCTGGTATGTAGTCAGGGTTAGGAGGGTTACCTCTATAGTAGTCTGGTCTGGTATGTAGTCAGGGTTAGGAGGGTTACCTCTGTAGTAGTCTGGTCCAGGGTGGTCTGGTATGTTGTCAGGGTTAGGAGGGTTACCTCTGTAGTAGTCTGGTCCAGGGTGGTCTGGTATGTAGTCAGGGTTAGGAGGGTTACCTCTGTAGTAGTCTGGTCTGGTATGTAGTCAGGGTTAGGAGGGTTACCTCTGTAGTAGTCTGGTCTGGTATGTTGTCAGGGTTAGGAGGGTTACCTCTATAGTAGTCTGGTCCAGGGTGGTCTGGTATGTAGTCAGGGTTAGGAGGGTTACCTCTGTAGTAGTCTGGTCCAGGGTGGTCTGGTATGTTGTCAGGGTTAGGAGGGTTACCTCTGTAGTAGTCTGGTCCAGGGTGGTCTGATATGTTGTCAGGGTTGTCCCCAGCATGTTCATGACAGTAGAGGGGCTGTGCTTTCTTCCCTCTCCAACAGGCTCTTCTTCACATAGGAGAGAAAGGACATCGTTTTATACCGCAAAGAGCCAAATAGCAGAAACCGAATTAGAATCTCAGTGTGATTTCATTAGAAACGTTTATTCAACAATGTGATGATATGAGGCAAGTGAGGGTTATGGTCAGTACAGTAAGGGTTATGGTCAGTACAGTGAGGGTTATGGTCAGTACAGTGAGGGTTATGGTCAGTACAGTGAGGGTGATGGTCAGTACAGTGAGGGTTATGGTCAGTACAGTGAGGGTGATGGTCCGTTCTGTGAGGGTTATGGTCAGTACAGTGAGGGTTATGGTCAGTACAGTGAGGGTTATGGTCAGTACAGTGAGGGTTATGGTCAGTACAGTGAGGGTTATGGTCAGTACAGTGAGGGTTATGGTCAGTACAGTGAGGGTTATGGTCAGTACAGTGAGGGTGATGGTCAGTACAGTGAGGGTTATGGTCAGTACAGTGAGGGTTATGGTCAGTACAGTGAGGGTTGTGGTCAGTACAGTGAGAGTTGTGGTCAGTACAGTGAGGGTTGTGTTCAGTACAGTGAGGGTTATGGTCAGTACAGTGAGGGTTATGGTCAGTTCTGTGAGGGTGATGGTCAGTACAGTGAGGGTAATGGTCCGTTGTGTGAGGGTTATGGTCAGTACAGTGAGGGTGATGGTCCGTTCTGTGAGGGTGATGGTCCGTTGTGTGAGGATTATGGTCAGTACAGTGAGGGTTATGGTCAGTACAGTGAGGGTGATGGTCAGTACAGTGAGGGTGATGGTCCGTTCTGTGAGGGTTATGGTCCGTTCTGTGAGGGTGATGGTCCGTTCTGTGAGGGTTCTGGTCAGTACAGTGAGGGTGATGGTCAGTTCTGTGAGGGTTATGGTCAGTACAGTGAGGGTTATGGTCAGTACAGTGAGGGTTATGGTCAGTACAGTGAGGGTTATGGTCAGTACAGTGAGGGTTATGGTCAGTTCTGTGAGGGTTATGGTCAGTACAGTGAGGGTTATGGTCAGTACAGTGAGGGTTATGGTCAGTACAGTGAGGGTGATGGTCCGTTCTGTGAGGGTGATGGTCAGTACAGTGAGGGTTATGGTCAGTACAGTGAGGGTTATGGTCAGTTCTGTGAGGGTGATGGTCCGTTGTGTGAGGGTTATGGTCAGTACAGTGAGGGTGATGGTCCGTTCTGTGAGGGTGATGGTCCGTTCTGTGAGGGTGATGGTCCGTTCTGTGAGGGTTATGGTCAGTTCTGCACCATGTTTTAGCTTTTCTACAACACACATACTGACACTAACCTGTGGTGAGTTGTCCTACAGCGGTGAGTTGTCCTACAGCGGTGAGGGGCCCTACAGCAGTGTGTAGTTGCAGTAGCTGTTGTAACTCTCTAAGATAGCTCTCAAATTCCTCCTCCAGCAACACCTGACGCTTACGAGCCTAAACACAGAGAGAGCAGAGAAAGAGAGAAAGGGAGAGAGACAGAGAGAGAGAGCAGAGAGACAGAGAGAGAGCAGAGAGACAGAGAGAGAGGCAGAGAGACAGAGAGAGCAGAGAGACAGAGAGAGAGGCAGACAGATAGAGAGAGGCAGACAGACAGAGAGAGCAGAGAGAGAGGCAGACAGACAGAGAGAGACAGAGAGAGAGGCAGACAGACAGAGACAGAGAGAGAGCAGAGAGACAGAGAAAAAAAAACACCTGCCACTTACAATCCTTCAGACACACTTGTGGTTCTTTGAGTTGTCGTTCCCCTCCCCGTGTGTGTGTGTGTGTGTGTGTGTGTGTGTGTAGTGTGTGTGTGTGAATCCTCCTACCATGTCCAGCTGTGTCAGGCTGTGCGTGTGTAGCGTGTGTAGTTCCTGTAGTTGGTCTCGGACTTGTGACGCAGTTCTTCTCTCCTTCTCCAACTCTGCACTCAACTCTGCCTTAGAACTCAGGTAGTCCTTCTCCAGCCTACACACCACAACACAATGTTAACCTCATCCACAGGTATCATATTACTGCCATAAACAGTACCAATCAAAGGTTTGGACACGTCAACTCATTCAAGGGTTTTTCTTTATTATTACTATTTCCTACATTGTAGAATAATAGTGAAGACATCAACACTATGAAATAACACATATGGAATCATGTAGTAACCAAAAAAGTGTTAAACAAATCAAAATATATTTTAGATTTTCAATTCTTCAAAGTAGCCACCCTTTGCCTTGATGACAGATTTGCACACTCTTGGCATTCTCTCAACCAGCTTCACCTGGAATGCTTTTCCAACAGTCTTGAAGGAGTTCCCACATATGCTGAGGACTTGTTGGCTGCTTTTCCTTCACTCTGTGGTCCAACTCATCCCAAACCATCTCAATTGGGTTGAGGTCGGGTGATTGTGGAGGCCAGGTCATCTGATGCAGCACTCCATCACTCCTTACACAGCCTGGAGGTGTGTTATGGGTCATTGTCCTGTTGAAAAACATATTATAGTCCCACTAAGCGCAAACCAGATGGGATGGTGTAATACTGCAGAAAGCTGTGGTAGCCATGCTGGTTAAGTGTGCCTTGAATTCTACATAAATCACAGACAGTGTCACCAGCAAAGCACCATCACACCTCCTCCTCCATGCTTCACGGTGGGAACCACACATGCAGAGATCATCAGTTCACCTACTCTGCATCTCACAAAGACAAGACGGTTGGAACCAAACATTTTACATGTGGACTCATCAGACCAAAGGACAGATTTCCACCGGTCTAATAATGTCCATTGCTCGTGTTTCTTGACCCAAGTTAGTCTCTTCTTATTGATGTCCTTTAGTAGTGGTTTCTTTGCAGTAATTTGACCTAAATTCCCAATCTGGCCCTCAAACCATCACCCCTCCTCTCCCCTGTAACTATTCCCCAGGTCGTTGCTGTAAATGAGAACGTGTTCTCAGTCAACTTACCTGGTAAAATAACGGATAAATAAAAAATAAAAATGAAGGCCTGATTCACCCAGTCTCGTCTGAACAGTTGATGTTGAGATGTGTCTGTTACTTGAACTCGGTGAAGCATTTATTTGGTCTGCAATTTATGAGGCTGGTAACTCTAATGAACGTGTCCTCTGCAGCGGAGGTAACTCTGGGTCTTCCTTTCCTGTGGCGGTCCTCATGAGAGCCAGTTTCATCATAGCGCTTGATGGTTTTTTCGACTGCACTTGAAGAAACTTCCAAAGTTCTTGATATTTTCCAGATTAACTGACCTTCATGTCTTAAAGTAGAGATGGACTGTCGTTTCTCTTTGCTTATTTGAGCTGTTCTTGCCATAATATGGACAAAATAGGGCTATCTTCTGTATACCACCCCTACCTTGTCACAACACAACTGATTGGCTCAAACACATTGAGAAGGAAAGAAATTCCACAAATTAACTTTTAACAAGGCACACCCGTTAATAGAAATGCATTCCGGGTGACTACCTCATGAAGCTGGTTGAGAGAATGTCAAGAGTGTGCAAAGCTGTCATCAAGGCAAAGGGTGGCCATTTATGATTCCATATGTGTTATTTAGGGCTCCCGAGTGGCGCATCGTTCTAAGGCATCTCAGTGCTAGAGGCGTCACTACAGACACCCTGGTTTGATTCCAGGCTGTATCACAACCGGCCATGACTAGGAGTCCCATAGGGCGGCGCACAATTGGCCAAGCGTCGTCCGGGTTTGGCCGGTGTAGGCCGTCATTGTAAATAATAATTTATTCTTAACTGACTTGCCTAGTTAAATAAAGGTTACATTAAAATAATTCATAGTTTTTATGTCTTCATTATTATTCTACAATATATAGTAAAAATAAAGATAAACACATAAATGAGTAGGTGTGTCCAAACTTCTGACTGTATACCCAGACTGCACTAGAAAAATAATCGGGTGCCATTTTGGATGGACACTTACTGTGCCAGTCTGCCAGTAGAGTCCCGTGCCCTGTCTCTCTCTATGCTGTAGGCCCGCTCCACCTACAGTAGAATACAACAATACAAATGTATTGTCCATTACAGTGAACAACGATGGAGAGCACGTTGTGGGGTTAAGGGCCTTGCTCAAGAGGACAACGGTAAGGTCCATCTCCTTAGCCTGGGTTTTACCCACCTCTCTGAACTGTTGTTTGACCATGTCCAGACTGGACACGGCTTCAGCCTGGCTACACTTCTCCACCTGTAGAGCTGCCTCCAGGTCACGGATACGCAGCTGGGGGAAAGAGAGGGCGGAGAGAGAGAGAGGGAGGGAGGGAGGGAGGGAGGGAGAGAGAAGAGAGAGAGGGAGAGATACAGAGAGACAGAGAGAGAGAGAAAGTGACACAGAGAGAGAGGGGGGAGGGAGGGAGGGAGAGAGAGAGAGAGAGAGAGGGAAAGAGATAGAGGGTCAGCTACAGGGTTCAGCTACAGGGTTCAGCTACAGGTTCAGCTACAGGGTTCAGCTACAGGTTCAGCTACAGGGTTCAGCTACAGGGTCAGCTACAGGGTCAGCTACAGGGTCAACTACAGGGTCAGCTACAGGGTCAACTACAGGGTCAGCTACAGGGTCAGCTACAGGGTCAGCTACAGGGTCAGCTACAGGGTCAGAGTCCCAGGGTCAGCTACAGGGTCAGAGGCCTAGGGTCAGCTACAGGGTCAGAGGCCCAGGGTCAGCTACAGGGTCAGCTACAGGGTCAACTACAGGGTCAACTACAAGGTCAGCTACAGGGTCAACTACAGGGTCAGCTACAGGGTCAACTACAGGGTCAACTACAGGGTCAGATACAGGGAATACACATTAAAGACTACGGGGTCAGCTACAGGGAATACACATTAAAGACTACGGGGTCAGCTACAGGGAATACACATTAAAGACTACGGGGTCAGCTACAGGGAATACACATTAAAGACTACGGGGTCAGCTACAGGGAATACACATTAAAGACTATGGGGTCAGCTACAGGGAATACACATTAAAGACTACGGGGTCAGCTACAGGGAATACACATTAAAGACTACGGGGTCAGCTACAGGGAATACACATTAAAGACTACAGGGTCAGCTACAGGGAATACACATTAAAGACTACAGGGTCAGCTACGGGGACAGCTACAGGGTCAGCTACGGGGACAGCTACAGGGTCAGCTACGGGGACAGCTACAGGGACAGCTACAGGGTCAGCTACAGGGTCAACTACACATTAAAGAGGTGTGTGTTTTACCTGTATGATCTCAGAGTTGAATTTAGACTCCAGGTGAGCAGCTCTCTCAGACTCTATGTTGGTTTCTAGAGTCTTGACTCTCTGTAGGGCGGTCTGAGGAACACACAAACACACTCTATTTGAAATCTCTATGTTGGTTTCTAGAGTCTTGACTCTGTAGGGTGGTTCTATGTTGGTTTCTAGAGTGTTGACTCTCTAGGATGGTTCTATGTTGGTTTCTAGAGTGTTGACTCTCTGTGGGATGGTTCTATGTTGGTTTCTAGAGTGTTGACTCTCTGTAGGATGGTTCTATGTTGGTTTCTAGAGTCTTGACTCTGTAGGGTGGTTCTATGTTGGTTTCTAGAGTGTTGACTCTCTAGGATGGTTCTATGTTGGTTTCTAGAGTGTTGACTCTCTGTGGGATGGTTCTATGTTGGTTTCTAGAGTGTTGACTCTCTGTAGGATGGTTCTATGTTGGTTTCTAGAGTGTTGACTCTCTGTAGGGTGGTTCTATGTTGGTTTCTAGAGTGTTGACTCTGTAGGGTGGTTCTATGTTGGTTTCTAGAGTGTTGACTCTGTAGGGTGGTTCTATGTTGGTTTCTAGAGTGTTGACTCTCTGTAGGGTGGTTCTATGTTGGTTTCTAGAGTGTTGACTCTCTGTAGGATGGTTCTATGTTGGTTTCTAGAGTGTTGACTCTGTAGGATGGTTCTATGTTGGTTTCTAGAGTGTTGACTCTCTGTAGGATGGTTCTATGTTGGTTTCTAGAGTCTTGACTCTGTAGGGTGGTTCTATGTTGGTTTCTAGAGTGTTGACTCTCTAGGATGGTTCTATGTTTGTTTCTAGAGTGTTGACTCTCTATGATGGGTCTATGTTGGTTTCTAGAGTGTTGACTTCCTGTAGGATGGTTCTATGTTGGTTTCTAGGGTGTTGACTCTCTGTAGGATGGTTCTATGTTGGTTTCTAGGGTGTTGACTCTCTGTAGGATGGTTCTATGTTGGTTTCTAGGGTGTTGACTCTCTGTAGGATGGTTCTATGTTGGTTTCTAGTGTTGACTCTATGATGGTTCTATGTTGGTTTCTAGAGTGTTGACTCTCTCTAGGATGGTTCTGTTGGTTTCTCCCTCCCTCACTCACCTCTAGTTCTTTCTTCATTCTCTCCTCTCTCTCTGTGATGTAGCCCAGTTCGCTGGTCTGACGTCGTAGTGCCTCCCCGTCTCTCTCCCTCTCTCTCTGCACCTCCCCCATCCTCCTCTTCAGCTCCTGCAGAGTCTCCTCCTGATCCTGGGGGTGAGGGAGGGAGAGGTGAGGGGAGGAAGAAGTGGGAGAACGGGACAGAGGGGGTGAACAAAGGGTTAATATTCAACAATAACAACAAATTGTCATTGTGACTGTTTTGATCGAAGCCCACCAAATGAATGTATTTTACTGTGTCCTGTTTGCCTTCTAAATGCCCACTAGAGGTCAGTCCAGCTGTATCTCAACACCGAACTACCAGGAGTCGACCGAACTACCAGGAGACGACCGAACTACCAGGAGTCGACCGAACTACCAGGAGTCGACCGAACTACCAGGAGTCGACTGAACTACCAGGAGTCGACCGAACTACCAGGAGTCGACCGAACTACCAGGAGTCGACTGAACTACCAGGAGTCGACTGAACTACCAGGAGTCGACCGAACTACCAGGAGACGACCGAACTACCAGGAGTCGACTGAACTACCAGGAGTCGACCGAACTACCAGGAGTCGACTGAACTACCAGGAGTCGACCGAACTACCAGGAGTCGACCGAACTACCAGGAGTCGACTGAACTACCAGGAGTCGACTGAACTACCAGGAGTCGACCGAACTACCAGGAGTCGACCGAACTACCAGGAGTCGACCGAACTACCAGGAGTCGACTGAACTACCAGGAGTCGACTGAACTACCAGGAGTCGACCGAACTACCAGGAGTCGACTGAACTACCAGGAGTCGACTGAACTACCAGGAGTCGACCGAACTACCAGGAGTCGACCGAACTACCAGGAGTCGACCGAACTACCAGGAGTCGACCGAACTACCAGGAGTCGACCGAACTACCAGGAGTCGACCGAACTACCAGGAGTCGACCGAACTACCAGGAGTCGACCGAACTACCAGGAGTCGACCGAACTACCAGGAGTCGACCGAACTACCAGGAGTCGACCGAACTACCAGGAGTCGACCGAACTACCAGGAGTCGACTGAACTACCAGGAGTCGTCACTGAACTGAATGTCTGTGACATATGTTTTAATCATTCTCATACGGTGATGCCATACCAGCAAACTTTTCGCTTAAACCATCTCCAAACCAACACTTATCATGAAAACATATTTAAAACATATTTAAACATATTTACAACAGAAGTCCAATGGCACGTTGTTTCTATGTGTGTTACCTACAGCTGGGTGTGTGTTCCCTACAGCAGGGTGTGTGTGGTCCCTACAGCAGGGTGTGTGTGTTCCCTAAGGCAGGGTGTGTGTGTGTTCCCTACAGCAGGGTGTGTGTTCCCTACAGCAGGGTGTGTGTGGTCCCTACAGCAGTGTGTGTGTTCCCTACAGCAGGGTGTGTGTTCCCTACAGCAGGGTGTGTGTGGTCCCTACAGCAGGGTGTGTGTGTGTTCCCTACAGCAGGGTGTTTGTGTGTTTCCTACAGCAGGGTGTGTGTTCCCTAAGGCAGGGTGTGTGTGTGTTCCCTACAGCAGGGTGTGTGTTCCCTAGGGCAGGGTGTGTGTGTGTTCCCTACAGCAGGGTGTGTGTGTTCCCTACAGCAGGGTATGTGTTACCTTCAGCAGGGTGTGTGTGTGTTCCCTACAGCAGGGTGTGTGTTCCCTACAGCAGGGTGTGTGTGTGTTCCCTACGGCAGGGTGTGTGTTCCCTACAGCAGGGTGTGTGTGTGTTCCCTACGGCAGGGTGTGTGTTACCTACAGCAGGGTGTGTGTTCCATACAGCAGGGTGTGTGTTACCTACAGCAGGGTGTGTGTTCCCTACAGCAGGGTGTGTGTGTGTTCCCTACAGCAGGGTGTGTGTTCCCTACAGCAGGGTGTGTGTGTGTTCCCTACAGCAGGGTGTGTGTTACCTACAGCAGGGTGTGTGTTACCTACAGGAGGGTGTGTGTTACCTACAGCAGGGTGTGTGTTCCCTACAGCTGGGTGTGTGTTCCCTACAGCAGGGTGTGTGTTCCCTACAGCAGGGTGTGTGTTCCCTACAGCAGGGTGTGTGTTGCCTACAGCAGGGTGTGTGTTACCTACAGCTGGGTGTGTGTTCCCTACAGCAGGGTGTGTGTTCCCTACAGCAGGGTGTGTGTGTTCCCTACAGCTGGGTGTGTGTTCCCTACAGCAGGGTGTGTGTTCCCTACAGCAGGGTGTGTGTTCCCTACAGCAGGGTGTGTGTGTGTTCCCTACAGCAGGGTGTGTGTTCCCTACAGCAGGGTGTGTGTTCCCTACAGCAGGGTGTGTGTGTGTTCCCTACAGCAGGGTGTGTGTTCCCTACAGCAGGGTGTGTGTTACCTACAGCAGGGTGTGTGTTCCCTACAGCAGGGTGTGTGTTCCCTACAGCAGGGTGTGTGTGTGTGTTCCCTACAGCAGGGTGTGTGTTCCCTACAGCAGGGTGTGTGTGTGTTCCCTACAGCAGGGTGTGTGTGTGTTCCCTACAGCAGGGTGTGTGTGTGTTCCCTACAGCAGGGTGTGTGTGTGTTCCCTACGGCAGGGTGTGTGTTACCTACAGCAGGGTGTGTGTTCCATACAGCAGGGTGTGTGTTACCTACAGCAGGGTGTGTGTTCCCTACAGCAGGGTGTGTGTGTGTTCCCTACAGCAGGGTGTGTGTTCCCTACAGCAGGGTGTGTGTGTGTTCCCTACAGCAGGGTGTGTGTTACCTACAGCAGGGTGTGTGTTACCTACAGGAGGGTGTGTGTTACCTACAGCAGGGTGTGTGTTCCCTACAGCTGGGTGTGTGTTCCCTACAGCAGGGTGTGTGTTCCCTACAGCAGGGTGTGTGTTCCCTACAGCAGGGTGTGTGTTGCCTACAGCAGGGTGTGTGTTACCTACAGCTGGGTGTGTGTTCCCTACAGCAGGGTGTGTGTTCCCTACAGCAGGGTGTGTGTGTTCCCTACAGCTGGGTGTGTGTTCCCTACAGCAGGGTGTGTGTTCCCTACAGCAGGGTGTGTGTTCCCTACAGCAGGGTGTGTGTGTGTTCCCTACAGCAGGGTGTGTGTTCCCTACAGCAGGGTGTGTGTTCCCTACAGCAGGGTGTGTGTGTGTTCCCTACAGCAGGGTGTGTGTTCCCTACAGCAGGGTGTGTGTTACCTACAGCAGGGTGTGTGTTCCCTACAGCAGGGTGTGTGTTCCCTACAGCAGGGTGTGTGTGTGTGTTCCCTACAGCAGGGTGTGTGTTCCCTACAGCAGGGTGTGTGTGTGTTCCCTACAGCAGGGTGTGTGTGTGTTCCCTACAGCAGGGTGTGTGTGTGTTCCCTACAGCAGGGTGTGTGTGTGTTCCCTACAGCAGGGTGTGTGTTCCCTACAGCAGGGTGTGTGTTCCCTACAGCAGGGTGAATGTTACCTACAGCAGCGTGTGTGTGTTACTTACAGCAGGGTGTGTGTGTTACTTACAGCAGGGTGTGTGTGTTACTTACAGCAGTATGTGTGTGTTACCTACAGCAGGGTGTGTGTGTTACCTACAGCAGGGTGTGTGTGTTACCTACAGCAGGGTGTGTGTTCCCTACAGCAGGGTGTGTGTTACCTACAGCAGGGTGTGTGTTACCTACAGCAGGGTGTGTGTTACCTACAGCAGGGTGTGTGTTCCCTACAGCAGGATGTGTGTGTTCCCTACAGCTGGGTGTGTGTTCACTAAGGCAGGGTGTGTGTGTTACCTACAGCAGGGTGTGTGTTCCCTACAGCAGGGTGTGTGTTCCCTACAGCAGGGTGTGTGTGTTCCCTACAGCAGCGTGTGTGTGTTCCCTACAGCAGGGTGTGTGTTCCCTACAGCAGGGTGTGTGTTCCCTACAGCAGGGTGTGTGTGTTCCCTACAGCAGCGTGTGTGTGTTCCCTACAGCAGGGTGTGTGTTCCCTACAGCAGGGTGTGTGTTCCCTAAGGCAGGGTGTGTGTGTGTTCCCTACAGCAGGGTGTGTTCCCTACAGCAGGGTGTGTGTGGTCCCTACAGCAGTGTGTGTGTTCCCTACAGCAGGGTGTGTGTTCCCTACAGCAGGGTGTGTGTGGTCCCTACAGCAGGGTGTGTGTGTGTTCCCTACAGCAGGGTGTTTGTGTGTTTCCTACAGCAGGGTGTGTGTGTGTTCCCTACAGCAGGGTGTGTGTTCCCTAGGGCAGGGTGTGTGTGTGTTCCCTACAGCAGGGTGTGTGTGTTCCCTACAGCAGGGTATGTGTTACCTTCAGCAGGGTGTGTGTGTGTTCCCTACAGCAGGGTGTGTGTTCCCTACAGCAGGGTGTGTGTTCCCTACAGCAGGGTGTGTGTGTGTTCCCTACGGCAGGGTGTGTGTTACCTACAGCAGGGTGTGTGTTCCCTACAGCAGGGTGTGTGTTACCTACAGCAGGGTGTGTGTTCCCTACAGCAGGGTGTGTGTGTGTTCCCTACAGCAGGGTGTGTGTTACCTACAGCAGGGTGTGTGTTACCTACAGGAGGGTGTGTGTTACCTACAGCAGGGTGTGTGTTCCCTACAGCTGGGTGTGTGTTCCCTACAGCAGGGTGTGTGTTCCCTACAGCAGGGTGTGTGTTCCCTACAGCAGGGTGTGTGTTGCCTACAGCAGGGTGTGTGTTACCTACAGCTGGGTGTGTGTTCCCTACAGCAGGGTGTGTGTTCCCTACAGCAGGGTGTGTGTTCCCTACAGCAGGGTGTGTGTTCCCTACAGCAGGGTGTGTGTGTGTTCCCTACAGCAGGGTGTGTGTGTGTTCCCTACAGCATGGTGTGTGTTCCCTACAGCAGGGTGTGTGTTCCCTACAGCAGGGTGTGTGTGTGTTCCCTACAGCAGGGTGTGTGTTCCCTACAGCAGGGTGTGTGTTACCTACAGCAGGGTGTGTGTTCCCTACAGCAGGGTGTGTGTTCCCTACAGCAGGGTGTGTGTGTGTGTGTTCCCTACAGCAGGGTGTGTGTTCCCTACAGCAGGGTGTGTGTGTGTTCCCTACAGCAGGGTGTGTGTGTGTTCCCTACAGCAGGGTGTGTGTGTGTGTGTGTTCCCTACAGCAGGGTGTGTGTGTGTTCCCTACAGCAGGGTGTGTGTGTGTTCCCTACAGCAGGGTGTGTGTTCCCTACAGCAGGGTGTGTGTTCCCTACAGCAGGGTGAATGTTACCTACAGCAGCGTGTGTGTGTTACTTACAGCAGGGTGTGTGTGTTACTTACAGCAGGGTGTGTGTTACTTACAGCAGGGTGTGTGTGTTACTTACAGCAGGGTGTGTGTGTTACCTACAGCAGGGTGTGTGTGTTACCTACAGCAGGGTGTGTGTGTTACCTACAGCAGGGTGTGTGTTCCCTACAGCAGGGTGTGTGTTACCTACAGCAGGGTGTGTGTTACCTACAGCAGGGTGTGTGTTACCTACAGCAGGGTGTGTGTTCCCTACAGCAGGATGTGTGTGTTCCCTACAGCTGGGTGTGTGTTCCCTAAGGCAGGGTGTGTGTGTTACCTACAGCAGGGTGTGTGTTCCCTACAGCAGGGTGTGTGTTCCCTACAGCAGGGTGTGTGTGTTCCCTACAGCAGCGTGTGTGTGTTCCCTACAGCAGGGTGTGTGTTCCCTACAGCAGGGTGTGTGTTCCCTACAGCAGGGTGTGTGTGTTCCCTACAGCAGCGTGTGTGTGTTCCCTACAGCAGGGTGTGTGTTCCCTACAGCAGGGTGTGTGTGTTCCCTACAGCAGCGTGTGTGTGTTCCCTACAGCAGGGTGTGTGTTCCCTACAGCAGGGTGTGTGTTCCCTAAGGCAGGGTGTTTGTGTGTTCCCTACAGCAGGGTGTGTTCCCTACAGCAGGGTGTGTGTGGTCCCTACAGCAGTGTGTGTGTTCCCTACAGCAGGGTGTGTGTTCCCTACAGCAGGGTGTGTGTGGTCCCTACAGCAGGGTGTGTGTGTGTTCCCTACAGCAGGGTGTTTGTGTGTTTCCTACAGCAGGGTGTGTGTTCCCTAAGGCAGGGTGTGTGTGTGTTCCCTACAGCAGGGTGTGTGTTCCCTAGGGCAGGGTGTGTGTGTGTTCCCTACAGCAGGGTGTGTGTGTTCCCTACAGCAGGGTATGTGTTACCTTCAGCAGGATGTGTGTGTGTTCCCTACAGCAGGGTGTGTGTTCCCTACAGCAGGGTGTGTGTGTGTTCCCTACGGCAGGGTGTGTGTTCCCTACAGCAGGGTGTGTGTGTGTTCCCTACGGCAGGGTGTGTGTTACCTACAGCAGGGTGTGTGTTCCCTACAGCAGGGTGTGTGTTACCTACAGCAGGGTGTGTGTTCCCTACAGCAGGGTGTGTGTGTGTTCCCTACAGCAGGGTGTGTGTTCCCTACAGCAGGGTGTGTGTGTGTTCCCTACAGCAGGGTGTGTGTTACCTACAGCAGGGTGTGTGTTACCTACAGGAGGGTGTGTGTTACCTACAGCAGGGTGTGTGTTCCCTACAGCTGGGTGTGTGTTCCCTACAGCAGGGTGTGTGTTCCCTACAGCAGGGTGTGTGTTCCCTACAGCAGGGTGTGTGTTGCCTACAGCAGGGTGTGTGTTACCTACAGCTGGGTGTGTGTTCCCTACAGCAGGGTGTGTGTTCCCTACAGCAGGGTGTGTGTTCCCTACAGCAGGGTGTGTGTTCCCTACAGCAGGGTGTGTGTGTGTTCCCTACAGCAGGGTGTGTGTGTGTTCCCTACAGCATGGTGTGTGTTCCCTACAGCAGGGTGTGTGTTCCCTACAGCAGGGTGTGTGTGTGTTCCCTACAGCAGGGTGTGTGTTCCCTACAGCAGGGTGTGTGTTCCCTACAGCAGGGTGTGTGTTCCCTACAGCAGGGTGTGTGTTCCCTACAGCAGGGTGTGTGTGTGTTCCCTACAGCAGGGTGTGTGTGTGTGTGTGTTCCCTACAGCAGGGTGTGTGTGTGTTCCCTACAGCAGGGTGTGTGTTCCCTACAGCAGGGTGAATGTTACCTACAGCAGCGTGTGTGTGTTACTTACAGCAGGGTGTGTGTGTTACTTACAGCAGGGTGTGTGTGTTACTTACAGCAGGGTGTGTGTGTTACCTACAGCAGGGTGTGTGTGTTACCTACAGCAGGGTGTGTGTGTTACCTACAGCAGGGTGTGTGTTCCCTACAGCAGGGTGTGTGTTACCTACAGCAGGGTGTGTGTTACCTACAGCAGGGTGTGTGTTACCTACAGCAGGGTGTGTGTTCCCTACAGCAGGATGTGTGTGTTCCCTACAGCTGGGTGTGTGTTCCCTAAGGCAGGGTGTGTGTGTTACCTACAGCAGGGTGTGTGTTCCCTACAGCAGGGTGTGTGTTCCCTACAGCAGGGTGTGTGTGTTCCCTACAGCAGCGTGTGTGTGTTCCCTACAGCAGGGTGTGTGTTCCCTACAGCAGGGTGTGTGTTCCCTACAGCAGGGTGTGTGTGTTCCCTACAGCAGCGTGTGTGTGTTCCCTACAGCAGGGTGTGTGTTCCCTACAGCAGGGTGTGTGTGTTCCCTACAGCAGCGTGTGTGTGTTCCCTACAGCAGGGTGTGTGTTCCCTACAGCAGGGTGTGTGTTCCCTACAGCAGGGTGTGCGTGTTCCCTACAGCAGCGTGTGTGTGTTCCCTACAGCAGGGTGTGTGTTCCCTACAGCAGGGTGTGTGTTCCCTACAGCAGGGTGTGTGTGTTCCCTACAGCAGCGTGTGTGTGTTCCCTACAGCAGGGTGTGTGTTCCCTACAGCAGGGTGTGTGTGTTCCCTACAGCAGCGTGTGTGTGTTCCCTACAGCAGGGTGTGTGTTCCCTACAGCAGGGTGTGTGTTCCCTACAGCAGGGTGTGCGTGTTCCCTACAGCAGGGTGTGCGTGTACCCTACAGCAGGGTGTGTGTGTACCCTACAGCAGGGTGTGCGTGTACCCTACAGCAGGGTGTGCGTGTACCCTACAGCAGGGTGTGTGTTCCCTACAGCAGGGTGTGTGTTCCCTACAGCAGGGTGTGTGTGTTCCCTACAGCAGGGTGTGTGTGTCCTACAGCAGGGATTAATGACGATGATGATGGTGTGAATGTCTGTATCAATGCTGTGTGTGTGTGTGTGTGTTACCTGCAGCAGGGTATGTAGGTGTTTGTTCTCAGCGGTGAGCTGATCATTCTCTGTGTTAGCGCTCAGCACCAGTCCGTCCCGCTCCTCCACTTCCTGTTGCAATGCATGCTGGTCCTCTTCCCGGGCCATCCGCGTTATCTCCAGAGCCTTCTGAAGGACACACACTCTCTGCTGCAGCTCTGACACATGGATAGATACACACACAGAGACACACACACACACACACACACACAGCATTGATACAGACATTCACACCATCATCATCAATCAATACACACTAAAATACTCAACACCAATCTGTAGTGCTGAGTGACGAAGACATATATTTTATTTTTCTGGTAATTAAACAACTCATTGACTGACGTCGGTTCAATTACTTGAATTTCCTTTAGCTCTGTGTTTTTATGTGTGCCCAACGTGCCGTTTCTCTAGAGAGAAATCATGTCCAGAATTATGTGAGATGCTGGGCTGAAGGGAGTTGTAGTTTTCATTAAGTAAATATTCAACCTAGTTCAGGGCAGAAACATGGTCATTAACTACAATGACCATAATCCACTGCAGCAGTTTTTTGGGTGGGCTCAGACATATCAGAGAGGAAGAGGCGAAGCGAGAGGTTTCACTCTGCCCAAAATCTGTCTGTTCTATGGGCTTATTTTGGGCTCCCTTTGTTAGGGGGGAGACATGAGCATCTTGTCATTATATACAGATCTCTGGATGGATCCATTTTTACCTCTGTTAGGTTAGATACAGACCAGATATACCATATAACAACAAGATGATTACTCCAGAGAGGCGATTACTACTTACCCATGAGTTGTTCATTCTGACTGCAGAGAGCAGCCATGTTTTCCTGAAGGTTACTTCTCTCCACTCCAGCCTCCTTCCTGACTACAGCCATATCATACTCAAGAGTCTGTCTCTGTGCCTCTCCTCTCTCCACTGCTGCTCTCAGCCTGGCCACCTGGCCCTCTAGAGAGGATACCTGGAGGGGAAGGGTGGAGGAAACGCTGGGTGATAGGACTGTCAGACGGTCCCAGTTGGCACCCTACCCGTTTCAAACTAGAGGTTCATACGGGGGCCGTCGTAATAAATCCCATCAGCACTCAGGGCTGGAAATGAACACCCATTTCACCAGACACGTTTTTGTTAGCCGCGAGCTGAATAATTATATCGGACTATTCTGGAAAATGTCAGGGCACCGCCAAGAGCAAAGAAACAGAGGACCGCCATGTCGATTTGCGAAGCTGAGCTCACCGAGCAGCCTGCTAACCCGACCACCGAAGTTGAGGAACCAAGCAGCAAGGTAGTCACCTCATGAAGCTGGTTGAGAGAATGTCAAGAGTGTGAAAAACTGCCATCAAGGCAAAGGGTGGCTACTTTGAAGAATCTAAAATATATATTTTTATTTATTTAACACTTTTTTGGTTACTACATGATTCCATTTGTGTTATTTCATAGTTTTAATGTCTTCACTCTTATTCTACAATGTAGAAAATAGTAAAAAATAAAGAACAACCCTGGAATGAGTAGGTGTGTCCAAACTTTTGACTGGTACTGTACATAGCAGTGTAATTGCGTTGTATTGTGTAGTTATTATACAGTAGTATTGATATTGTGTTATAAATATAAGGCTAGGTCTACAGTACCTGTTCATTGTGTTGTATTGTGTAGTTATTATACAGTAGTATTGATATTGTGTTGTATTGTGTAGTTATTATACAGTAGTATTGATATTGTGTTATAAATATAAGGGTAGGTCTACAGTACCTGTTCATTGTGTTGTATTGTGTAGTTATTATACAGTAGTATTGATATTGTGTTGTATTGTGTAGTTATTATACAGTAGTATTGATATTGTGTTATAAATATAAGGCTAGGTCTACAGTACCTGTTCATTGTGTTGTATTGTGTAGTTATTATACAGTAGTATTGATATTGTGTTGTATTGTGTAGTTATGATACAGTAGTATTGATATTGTAGTGTGTTATTATATAGTAGTATTGATATTGTGTTGTATTGTGTAGTTATTATACAGTAGTATTGATATTGTGTTGTATTGTGTAGTTATTATACAGTAGTATTGATATTGTGTTGTATTGTGTAGTTATTATACAGTAGTATTGATATTGTGTTGTATTGTGTAGTTATTATACAGTAGTATTGATATTGTGTTGTATTGTGTAGTTATCATAGAGTAGTATTGATATTGTGTTGTATTGTGTAGTTATTATACAGTAGTATTGATATTGTGTTATAAATGTAAGGGTAGGTCTTCAGTACCTGCTCGTTGTGTTTGGAGGTTAGTTCCAGCTTGTCTCTCTCCAGCTGGTTGACCCTCCATCGTAGCTGCTCGGGCCCCCGCGGTTCCTGTCCAACAACCCCCAGCCTGTCCCCCTCCTCTTCCCTGGAGCGCTGTTGCTGACGCTCAGCCTGCAGAGCACAGATTATCTCCTTCAGTCTGAAACACAGAGAAACTACAGTTAGAATTGCATTTATCTGTGTGTAAACATCTAGGTTATTGGCATGCATCCGTAACTATGAACATGAAATATGTGTTGACTTTACACAACTGTCTATCTGTGTATTCAATCATCTCAAAAAAAATAACTATTATTTTTACATTTAAAACATATTTTGTCCTCTGGTAGATAAAAGGTTCCTCCGTACCTGTTGATCTCATCCTCGCAGCACTTGGCTGCAGTAGCTGCTGATCGGGGGTGTGAGGCCCGCAGGGAGGGCTTGGACTGCCCACCGTCCTTCCGTCTGGGTCGGTCATGATACCGGAGCCGCTCCGAAGTGACTGCCGCCGGTCTTTCCGTTGGCATAATGTCAGGTCAGAGAGGATACTCTGTCCAGACTTACTGATTCTAGTCTGTTGTCCCCTGAGAGTGTATATTATATTATTATAATGCAAATATTTGATTAGCTAAAAGCCTATTTTGTAACCTTGGAAACACAATGATGTTTTGTTTACCTTACAAGTGAAGGCGATGAGCTAAACTAGCCAGCTACTAACTTACTAGTTAAGGTTAACTAAATAGATCACACTAGTATGAGAATATCTAGTTCGCAGGTAAACGAAAAAAAAATAAAAAAATTACGAAGTATTGAAGCAAAGAGGATTGGGCATTGGTTGGCTAACTATATCGGATAGCTCCCTCTCTGGCTTGACAGTAAACCCGCTGATAGTTTGTCTGCTAGTCAGAGACCCTTGAGATAACCGAGTTAAACGTTACGTTGCTTAGTTAACGTTGCCTTGCCAGCAAGACCGCTCTGCCCGAAACAAGACGGTCGATAGTCGAGATCGGTTCAAATAAGTACATTTTAGACAAAAAAAATGTAAGAACTTCTGAAATGACAATAATGTTTTAGACTTTATACAACCCGGTGGCGATGAAGTAACAAACAAGTAGAGTACGTTTAAAGAGGAACTTACAGATGTTTGTCTCAATATCCGTTGTGAATTTGACGCCATCTTTGCCGTTTGTTTTCGTACGTCACTTCCCGCTTCCCTTCTAGCCCTCCGATTGGCCGAACAGGCCCTCTGACGCGTTAAAGAAAGGGGTTTGTAAACAATAAAAATGTTGACGATGTTTTATTTTTGTTTATTTATTATTTGTTTATTTGTTTCATAAGAAGAACATATATTTGTAGTTGATGTCTTATATTTATTTGTTATTGTGTTGTAATCCCTCCATTGGAATTTAAAAAAATAATTATGAAGGGGGAATCGAGACATGGATGAGTGAAGCAATGTTTTATTTATGTTTATTTCACCTTTATTTAACCAGGTAGGAGGGTTGAGAACACCTTTATTTAACCAGGTAGGCCAGTTGAGAACACCTTTATTTAACCAGGTAGGCCAGTTGAGAACATCTTCATTTAACCAGTTGAGAACAAGTTCTCATTTACAACTGAGACCTGGCCAAGACAAAGCAAAGCAGTGTGAAACAAACAACAACACAGAGTTACACATGGAATAAACAAGCGCACAGTCAATAACACAATAGAAAAAAGTCTATATACAGTGTGTGCAAATGAGGTAGGATAAGAGAGGTAAGGCAATAAATAGGCCATAGTGGCGAAGTAATTAGCAATTAAACACTGGAGTGATAGATGTGCAGAAGATGAATGTGCAAGTAGAGATACTGGGGTGCAAAGGAGCTAAATAAATAACAGTATGGGGATGAGGTAGTTGGATGGGCTATTTACAGATGGGCTGTGTACAGGTGCAGTGATCTGTGAGCTGCTATGACAGCTGGTGCTTAAAGCTAGTGAGGGAGATGTGAGTCTCCAGCTGCAGTGATTTTTGCAGTTCGTTCCAGTCATTGGCAGCAGAGAACTGGAAGGAAAGGCAGCCAAAGAGGAATTGGCTTTGGGGATGACCGTTGAAATATACCTGCTGGAGCGCGTGCTACGGGTGGGTGCTGGTTTAGGTTTAGAAACTCTGTGAGTAAAGTTTCATTTAATCTCCAGCTCTGGCTAAAATGTTCAACTGGTATGCATTCGTTTTATAGTTAAGGTTATGTCCTTTATACTGCGAAGTATGTCCCCCCCTGGCATGCCCTCCTGGTACGGCCGTCATAATGGCTAGAATGGATCCATGTCAAGTTAACGTGAGCTTTGACTTCGTAGTAGGTTAGGATAATTAACGCAGCAGGTTATGATAATTATGGTTAGTTTGGGAAAAGGGTTAGGGTTAGCTGAAATGCAATAAACAACAACTTTTGACGTTCATTTGACAAAAGATGGATACCGTCTAGCCATGACCCAGTCCAGCGGAGGGCGGGAGTGAGACCTGTGTGAAGCTAGCAACATATTGAAGTATGGCCCACAATGCAATTTACAAGTCTAATAAATCTACATATTTCTGTTTTGTGTCAAATGAATTATTGTATTTAAAAATATATATATTTCTAACAACATTCCAAACTATTTTAGAATTAATTCGTCCAAATGTGTCATAATTCCACTATTTGTATCCGTTTTTGAATCGATTTCAAAGGGGAGACTTTTATTTTGAAGTCGAACCGCATATTTCCCCGGTTGTTTTTTCATTGTAGCTAACTTCACACAGGTGAGTTACATTCAATTCCTGCTGCGAGTCACAGGCACGCCTTTACAACTCGGGGCCACTTGTTTTCTGGTAAGAAATTTTAACAATACGCATGCATATTATTTTGTAACTAGACTGTCTAGCTACAATGCATTATTGTGTGTCAAAGTTAGCAATCTAATAACGGAAAAATGATACAACGGAGTTCCGTTTTCAATGACTCGGCGTGCTAATTATATTAGATGGGTCATGTTTACAACGAGGCTATCTAATATATAGCAAAAAGACGCGAAAGAATCAAGCACATTTGTGAGCTCCGAGCTATTAAACGTGCCAGTCTACGAGGGTGTAATATGAAGGCAGCCACATAAACACGTTATTGACTGACCATTGCATGGCTTCCAGTTGTTCTCGCTAACTGGCGGAGGGAAGGGTGTTTGTTTGGCTGGTGGATCGTGTTCTCACAAATGGCGCCCAAGCCTCCCAATACTCTTTGAGTGTCAATGAGTTCGCTTACATGCACACGATAATGCAATTATTTTGGACAGTCAGATTCATGTAATAGTTAGTTAACGTTTACACGCTTTGCCAGAACGTTTTTCCCCCCTAGTAATCCTGCCTTAAATGGACAGTTGCGTGCATCTGAAATCAGGCCACTTAAATGGGACTTTTGATAAATGTAGAAAATCGCCAATCAAAATAAACGTAATACCAAAGTGACTTATGTTTTTGAGAAGTGTATTTGATAATGATTTCGGACGTAGACTGAACAAGAATATAAAGGCTGCAGGTAAAGTGTTGGTCCCATGTTTCATGAGCTGAAATAAAAGATCCCAGACATTTTCTGTAGGCACAAAAAGCTTATTACTATGAAATTGTGCCCAAATTTGTTTACATCCCTGTCAGTGAGCATTTCTCCTTTGCCAATATAATCCATCCACCCGGTGTGGCTTATAAGGAAGCTGATTAATAGGCATAATCATTACATAGGTGCACCTTGTGCTGGTGTAACCAGTATGAAATGGCTAGCTAGTTAGCAGGGTGCGCGCTAATAGTGTTTTCAATCGGTGACGTCACCCGCTCTGAGACCTTGATGTAGTGGTTCCCCTTTGCTCTGCAAGGGCCGCTGCTTTTGTGGAGCGATGGGTAACGGTGCTTCGTGGGTGACTGTTGTTGATGTGTGCAGAGGGTCCTTGGTTCGAGCCCAGGTAGGGACGAGGAGAGGGACGGAAGCAAAACTGTTATGCTGGGGACAGTAAAGGGCCACTCTAAAATATGAATTTTTGTCACAACGCAATGTCACATGTCTCAAGTTGAGGGAGTGTGCAATTGGCATGCTGATTGCAAGAATGTCCAACAGAGCTGTTGCCAGATAATTTAATGTTCATTTCTCTACTATAAGTCGTTTTTGGAGAATTTGGCAGTACGTCCAACCGGCCTCAACCGTGGACCACGTGTAACCACGACAACCCAGGACCTCCGCATCCGGCTTTTTCACCTGCGGGATCATCTGAGACCAGCCACCCAAACAGCTGATGCAAATGTGGATTTGCACAACCGAAGAATTTCTGCACAAACCGTCAGAAACCGTCTCAGGGAAGCTCATCTCCGTGCTCGTCGTCCTCACCAGGGTCTTGACCTGACTGCAATTCGGCGTCGTAACAGACTTCAGTGGGGAAATGATCACCTTCGATGGCCGCTGGCACCCTGGAGAAGTGTGCTCTTCACGGATGAGTCCCGGTTTCAACTGTAGCAGTAATATGGCAGACTGTGTATGGCGTTGTGTGGGCGAGAGGTTTGCTGATGTCAGGTGGGAGTGAAGGACACTGTTTGCTAGCTTAGCCAGCTAGTCCTAAGGAGGAATCTGGTACACAGCAGGCAGGAGCGACACCGTGTGCCAGCTAGGTAGACTGTGTCCTCAGCCCCCCCCCCCCCCCACAGTTCTGTTAACGGTGAGGGTAGGTGGGAGCCGAAGGACCCTGCCTCCCACTGGTCCGCTGGCCGTCTCCCCGGCGGGCCGGTCCGCTACACACCAGTATCACTAGCCGTACATCGTTATCGTTATTCTCATCATTTCTAATCTACGATGTTTGATTACAGTCATTTCTGTTAATCAATTTTATTATCATTTATTATTCCTATTGTTGTCATTGTCTGAGTGGACACGTTGTTTACAGAGACCACGAGCTTGTGAGGAACAAGTTTTGGTTTATTTCATTCCTTTTACCAGTTTTGCTTGGCTCCTGTCAATCTTCAGCAAGGATATGCATCTTATTATATATTTTTTGTCGGGTACAGCCCTAGAATACGTGTGTGTGTGTGTGTGTAGGGAGTAATTTTTTTGTATTTGTCTATAAAAAAAAAAATATCACAACTTATTTCAACATATTGATCATGAATTTGGACATTCTAAAAGCAGTGTTATGACATAAATCACCATGGCAACCGGAAGCAGCAACAGTATCATTTTCAATGTGTCAACTAAATGGTCCCTTTTTTTTAAAAGGATTTTTCAACCGGATTCATCAGGTAAAAACTACTGAATGAGCCCCCCAAAAAATGTGCTGGGATCGATTTCGATGGTATGAAACGGTGAAGATGTTTTTTTGTGTCCTGGCTTACTTTGTTACTGTGAATGTCTTACACTGTGTGGTCCCGACAGCTAGCTCTTTGTTACTGTGAATGTCTTGCACTGTGTGGTCCCGACAGCTAGCTCTTTGTTACTGTGAATGTCTTGCACTGTGTGGTCCCGACAGCTAGCTCTTTGTTACTGTGAATGTCTTGCACTGTGTGGTCCCGACAGCTAGCTCTTTGTTACTGTGAATGTCTTGCACTGTGTGGTCCCGACAGCTAGCTCTTTGTTACTGTGAATGTCTTGCACTGTGTGGTCCCGACAGCTAGCTCTTTGTTACTGTGAATGTCTTGCACTGTGTGGTCCCGACAGCTAGCTCTTTGTTACTGTGAATGTCTTGCACTGTGTGGTCCCGACAGCTAGCTCTTTGTTACTGTGAATGTCTAACACTGTGTGGTCCCGACAGCTAGCTCTTTGTTACTGTGAATGTCTTGCACTGTGTGGTCCCGACAGCTAGCTCTTTGTTACTGTGAATGTCTTACACTGTGTGGTCCCGACAGCTAGCTCTTTGTTACTGTGAATGTCTTGCACTGTGTGGTCCCGACAGCTAGCTCTTTGTTACTGTGAATGTCTTGCACTGTGTGGTCCCGACAGCTAGCTCTTTGTTACTGTGAATGTCTTGCACTGTGTGGTCCTGACAGCTAGCTCTTTGTTACTGTGAATGTCTTGCACTGTGTGGTCCCGACAGCTAGCTCTTTGTTACTGTGAATGTCTTGCACTGTGTGGTCCCGACAGCTAGCTCTTTGTTACTGTGAATGTCTTGCACTGTGTGGTCCCGACAGCTAGCTCTTTGTTACTGTGAATGTCTTGCACTGTGTGGTCCCGACAGCTAGCTCTTTGTTACTGTGAATGTCTTGCACTGTGTGGTCCCGACAGCTAGCTCTTTGTTACTGTGAATGTCTTGCACTGTGTGGTCCCGACAGCTAGCTCTTTGTTACTGTGAATGTCTTGCACTGTGTGGTCCCGACAGCTAGCTCTTTGTTACTGTGAATGTCTTTCACTGTGTGGTCCCGACAGCTAGCTCTTTGTTACTGTGAATGTCTTACACGGTGTGGTCCCGACAGCTAGCTCTTTGTTACTGTGAATGTCTTACACGGTGTGGTCCCGACAGCTAGCTCTTTGTTACTGTGAATGTCTTACACGGTGTGGTCCCGACAGCTAGCTCTTTGTTACTGTGAATGTCTAACACTGTGTGGTCCCGACAGCTAGCTCTTTGTTACTGTGAATGTCTTACACTGTGTGGTTCTGACAGCTAGCTCTTTGTTACTGTGAATGTCTTTCACTGTGTGGTCCCGACAGCTAGCTCTTTGTTACTGTGAATGTCTTACACGGTGTGGTCCCGACAGCTAGCTCTTTGTTACTGTGAATGTCTTACACGGTGTGGTCCCGACAGCTAGCTCTTTGTTACTGTGAATGTCTTACACTGTGTGGTCCTGACAGCTAGCTCTTTGTTACTGTGAATGTCTTACACTGTGTGGTCCTGACAGCTAGCTCTTTGTTACTGTGAATGTCTTACACTGTGTGGTCCTGACAGCTAGCTCTTTGTTACTGTGAATGTCTAACACTGTGTGGTCCTGACAGCTAGCTCTTTGTTACTGTGAATGTCTTGCACTGTGTGGTCCCGACAGCTAGCTCTTTGTTACTGTGAATGTCTTACACTGTGTGGTCCTGACAGCTAGCTCTTTGTTACTGTGAATGTCTAACACTGTGTGGTCCTGACAGCTAGCTCTTTGTTACTGTGAATGTCTTGCACTGTGTGGTCCCGACAGCTAGCTCTTTGTTACTGTGAATGTCTTACACTGTGTGGTCCTGACAGCTAGCTCTTTGTTACTGTGAATGTCTAACACTGTGTGGTCCCGACAGCTAGCTCTTTGTTACTGTGAATGTCTTGCACTGTGTGGTCCCGACAGCTAGCTCTTTGTTACTGTGAATGTCTTACACTGTGTGGTCCCGACAGCTAGCTCTTTGTTACTGTGAATGTCTTGCACTGTGTGGTCCTGACAGCTAGCTCTTTGTTTACCATTCACTTCCTGTTGAGGGCTAACTTAGCAAGCTTGGGTTCTGATAAAGAGTTCCACAGTTGAGCTAAACTCACGAGGCAGTTATATTCTTCAAGAATCAATGCGTTTTATATCGTTCATTGACGTCAAAATTGTAGCAACTGAAGATGTGTTTTTTTTATTTTTACGATGTCTGTTTTGCAAAGCAACTGCCTCTCCTCCACTAGTGTTTAGTGACGTGTCTGTCCTGTCAGCTGATCTCTATCGGGGCGACCTTCTCTCTCTCCTCTCCACAGTATGAGAAGTACTGCTGCAGCAGGATGCCAGGCAAGGCAGCAGACACGTTCCAACCTGGGGACTTGGTCTTCGCCAAGATGAGGGGCTTCCCCCATTGGCCGGCCAGGGTGAGTCTAACACACACCGACTGTCTGCTGATGTAGTTGACAAACCTTTTGTATTTGACCACGTTTTACTCCCTAATGGCTAGTTATGATTTTGTCTCGTTACTGCAAATCCCCAACCGGCTCAGGAGAGGAAGATGGTCGAGACAGACGATAGTGTCTGTTTCTCCTACAGATAGTAGTGTCTGTGTTTCTCCTACAGATAGATAAACAGTGTCTGTGTTTCTCCTACAGATAGATAAACAGTGTCTGTGTTTCTCCTACAGATCGCCCGGGGCGAGAGCTCTAAGAAGAAGGTTCCAGTGTTTTTCTTTGGAACTCACCAGACGTAAGTAGAGGAGGCTTCCTTTCTGTCCTTCCTCCCTATTCTTCCTGCCCTTCCTTCCTATTCTTCCTGCCCTTCCTTCCTATCCTTCCTTCCTATCGTTCCTATCCTTCCTTCCTGTCCTTCCTGTCCTTCCTTTCCTTCCTGTCCTTTCCTTCCTGTCCTTCCTTCCTGTCCTTTCTGTCCTTCCTTCCTGTCCTTCCTTCCTGACCTTCATGTCCTTCATGTCCTTCCTTCCTGTCCTTCCTGCCCTTCCTATCCTTCCTGTCCTTCCTGTCCTTCCAGACCACAGCTGATTTACTGATGCAGCTTTTTAAACCTTTTATTTAACTAGTCAGTTAAGAACACATTCTTATTTACAATAAATAAAATATAAATATAGGACAAAACAAACATCACAACAAGAGAGACACAACACCACATAAAGAGAGATCGAAAACGACAACATAGCAAGGCAGCAAGACAACCTAACAACAACATGGTAGCAGCACAAAACACGGTATAAACATTATTGGGGCCAGACAACAGCACAAAGGTTAAGAAGGTAGAGACAACAATACATCACAGAAAGCAGCCACAACGGTCAGTCAGAGTCCATGACATTGTTATTATTAATATATTTATTTTTTTAAACCGCATTTATCAATATGTATTATTATCGTTATTATGTATTTCTTATACATTTTGTTATTTATTGTCTCATTATTAAATATAGTTATTTTTTTAAAAATCATTATTTATTATTACTTTATTATTCTCATATTATGATTTATTCTCATTATTATAATTTTTCATGGTTTTTACATGCTAGTAGTCTCCAATTGGAAGTGTCTGATTGGTTTGTACTGACTGTAAGTCAGTGTCTGATAAAGGACCAACATGGGAATTTGATGATTTCTGTCATTCTGTTCTTGTTTGTGGACCGAGTCTTCTTCTTCTGTCGTTCCCAGAGCATCCATACCCACTGAAAATATAGTGACCTACGTAGGCAACAAGGGCAGATATGGGAAAGGAGTGCGCATTAGAGGTTTCACAGAGGGAATGTGGGAGATAGAGAACACTCCTAGAGTATGCAGCAAACAGAAGGTGAGGAGGACACACACACTCTCTCTTTCACACACACACTCTCTCTTTCACACACACACTCTCTCTTTCACACACACACTCTCTCTTTCACACACACTCTCTCTCTCTCACACACACACACTCTCTCACACACACACACACATACTCTCTCGCTCTCTGACACACCTCCCTCCATGTAGTGAATTGGAATGTCTCTCGCTCTCAGCTCAGTCTCTGTTTCTCTGTCTGAAACAGGTGGGTGTTACCCCAGCTAAAAAAGAGCAAGCAGAAAAAAAGCCAGACCAGTCCAAGACATCTGCACCGGTCAAAGTGAGTCAACTGTCCGGCTGTGATACAGACAGTAGCTATATAATAGTAGAAAATAACTTGTATAATATTTTTTTTACTTCAACTTAAACAGGCCCCAATAAAGGCCCCTAAAACACAAGCAAAGACTATCAAGACAGTGGCAGTGACGGCCCCGGGAAACAAGGCGTTACCGGGAAACAAGGCGTTACCGGGAAACAGAAAAACATCTGCCGACGGTCGACAGAGGACCGACACGCCGGCCAACACAAGAGCTGAGAAAAGGAAAAAGGTATGGAGGGGAACGGCACCAATGTTTCTAAACTGAACATTTATCTGTCGAACCTAGAAGTATAAAATATGTTTAATTGCCAGTGTATAAACGTGTTTATAAATCGATTTAAAGATCAATAACCTCTGCTATGCTAATTCGTGTCATTGGATCGGTATGTATTCTACCCAGGACGAGCCTGTCCAAGGGCAGAAGACGGCCCCGGCCAGTTCAGCTGTAATCCCACCAGGTAAAGAACGTTGCCACTCTCTGTCAGCCATTTTGTATCCGTCATATCAATGTGGTGTCATGGGACAGGGATTCTAAAATGGCCGCCCTGTTCTGGTCTCCACAGCCAGCAAGAAGACGAGATTGACGGAGGAGAAAAGCTCGTCCACTCCAAAGAGCGAGAAGACCACAGAAGAGAGAAAGAAACAGGAGGAGAGTAGAGGGAGGAAGAGGAAAAAGGATGAGGGAGAGAAGATAAAGGAAGTTGGTGTTGAAGAGGGAAAGATTGAAGTCAGTAAGATGAGGAAGGTGGAAAGTTTAGAAACAGACAAACAAGTAATCCACAAGGAAGAGGTTAAGGGGGACGAAGAGGAGGGTGGGGTACCAGTGAAGGGGAACGAAGAGGAGGAGGGTGGGGTACCAGTGAAGGGGAACGAAGAGGAGGAGGCTGGGGTACCAGTGAAGGGGAACGAAGAGGAGGAGGCTGGGGTACCAGTGAAGGGGAACGAGGGGGGTGGGGTACCAGTGAAGGGGAACGAAGAGGAGGAGGGTGGGGTACCAGTGAAGGGGAACGAAGAGGAGGAGGCTGGGGTACCAGTGAAGGGGAACGAAGAGGAGGAGGCTGGGGTACCAGTGAAGGGGAACGAAGAGGAGGAGGCTGGGGTACCAGTGAAGGGGAACGAGGAGGAGGAGGCTGGGTTAGCAGTGAAGGGGAACGAGGAGGAGGAGGCTGGGGTACCAGTGAAGGGGAACGAGGAGGAGGAGGCTGGGGTACCAGTGAAGGGGAACGAAGAGGAGGAGGCTGGGTTAGCAGTGAAGGAGGAGGAGGAGGCTGGGGTAGCAGTGAAAGGGCACGAAGTGAAGGAGACCGATACTGTCACAGAGATCAGTCCTGGTCAGGATGAAGAGGTGAGTGCTCTCTGACAGGTCCCAAATGGCCCCCTATTCCCTACAGCATTGTCACCATACTAGAATTTTGACCCTAATATCAGGTTTAGTATTACAATACTCGATATAGTCACGATATTTGATAGGAAAAAGATGCCTAAACGATACCACGGCAACAAAAGATGGCATATTAGCCAAAGTCGCAGAATGGCACTGGATCCACTGGACAGGTAAACTCAGCTACTGCTCTGTTCAATCGTTGGCCATCTTGAATTCAATATCACTGGACAGGTGAACTCAGCTACTGCTCTGTTCAATCGTTGGCCATCTTGAATTCAATATCACTGGACAGGTAAACTCAGCTACTGCTCTGTTCAATCGTTGGCCATCTTGAATTCAATATCACTGGACAGGTAAACTCAGCTACTGCTCTGTTCAATCGTTGGCCATCTTGAATTCAATATCATGACGGTAGATATATATATATATATATATTTTTTTTTTTTTTACATCAACATGTAACAAATAAATTATACACTGAGCAAAAAATATAAACGCAACATGTAAAAAGTGTTGGTCACATTTTTTTTTTATGAGCTGAAATAAAAAGATCCCCGAAAACTTCTGGGTGCACAAGAAGCTTATTTCTTGTTTGTTTACATCCCTGTTAGTGAGCCGAGATAATCCTTCTTCCTGACAGGTGTGGGCATACCAAGAAGCTGATTAAACACCATGATCATTACACAGGTGCACCTTGGGCTTGGGACAATAAAAAGGCTACTCTTAAAATGTGCAGTTTTGTCACACAACACAATGCCACAGATGTCTCGAGTTTGCAATTGGAATGCTGACTGCAGGAATGTCCACCAGAGTTGTTGCCAAATAATTTAATGTTCATTTCTCTACCATAAGCCGCTTCCAATATCGTTTTAGAGAAGTTGGCAGTAGGTCCAACCGGCCTCACAACCGCAGACCACGTGTATGGCGTCGTGTGGGCGAGCGGTTTCCTGTTGTGAACAGAGTGCCCCGTGGTGGTGGGGTTATGGTATGGGCAGGCATAAGCTACAGACAATGAACACAATTTTATAGATGGCAATTTGAATGCACAGAGATACCGTTTGGTGATCCTGAGGCCCGTTGTCGTGCCATTCATCCACCGCCATCACTTCATGTTTCAGCATAATGCACGGCCCCATGTCGCAAGGACCTGGACACAATTCCTGGAAGCTGAAAATGTCCCAGTTCTTCCATGGCCTGAATACTCACCAGACATGTCACCCATTGAGCATGTTTGGAATGCTCTGGATCGACGTGTACGACAGCGTGTTCCAGTTCCTGCCAACATCCAGCAACTTCATACAGCCATTGAAGAGGAGTGGGACAACATTCCACAGGCCACAATCAACAGCCTGATCAACTCTGTGTGAAGGAGATGGGTAGCGCTGCACGAGGCAAATGGTGATCACACCAGATACTGACTGGTTTTCTGATCACACCAGATACTGACCGGTTTTCTGATCACACCAGATACTGACCGGTTTTCTGATCACACCAGATACTGACCGGTTTTCTGATCACACCAGATACTGACTGGTTTTCTGATCACACCAGATACTGACCGGTTTTCTGATCACACCAGATACTGACCGGTTTTCTGATCACACCAGATACTGACCGGTTTTCTGATCACACCAGATACTGACTGGTTTTCTGATCACACCCCTACCTTTTTAAAGGTGTCTGTGACCAACAGATGCATATCTGTATTCCCAGTCATGTGAAATCCATAGATTAGGACTAATTAATTTATTTAAATTGACTGATTTCCTTATGAACTATAACTCAGTAAAATTGTTAATTGTTCCACGTTGCTTCTTATATTTTTGTTCAGTATACAATCAATTTTTTTAAATATTTTTTTTTTACCAATTTAATAACTGTACTTTATTTGAATTGTAAATCTGTATTAATAAACTGGGTATATCAAGATCAAATCAAATTTATTTATAAAGCCCTTCGTACATCAGCTGATATCTCAAAGTGCTGTACAGAAACCCAGCCTAAAACCCCAAATAGCAGGCAATGCAGGTGTAGCAAATCAAATCTATTTGTCACATACACATGGTTAGCAGATGTTATTGATCACATACACATGGTTAGCAGATGTTATTGATCACATACACATGGTTAGCAGATGTTAATGCGAGTTTAGCGAAATGCTTGTGCTTCTAGTTCCGACAATGCAGTAATAACCAACGAGTAATCTAACCTAACAATTCCAAAACTACTACCTTATAGACACAAGTGTAAAGGGATAAAGAATATGTACATAAAGATATATGAATGAGTGATGGTACAGAGCGGCATAGGCAAGATGCAGTAGATGGTATCTGCATTAGTGCATTGTCGGAACTAGAAGCACAAGCATTTCGCTACACTCGCAGCCCAGACTCCCAGTACAGGCTAGCAGTGAGTTAGTGGAGCTAACATGATGCAGTCCAGACTCCCAGGCTAGCAGTGAGTTAGTGGAGCTAACATGATGCAGTCCAGACTCACAGTACAGGCTAGCAGTGAGTTAGTTAGTGGAGCTAACATGATACAGCCCAGACTCCCAGGCTAGCAGTGAGTTAGTGGAGCTAACATGATACAGCCCAGACTCCCAGGCTAGCAGTGAGTTAGTGAAGCTAACATGGTGCAGCCCAGACTCCCAGGCTAGCAGTGAGTTAGTTAGTGGAGCTAACATGATACAGCCCAGACTCCCAGTGCAGGCTAGCAGTGAGTTAGTGGAGCTAACATGATGCAGCCCAGACTCCCAGTGCAGGCTAGCAGTGAGTTAGTGGAGCTAACATGATGCAGTCCAGACTCCCAAGCTAGCAGTGAGTTAGTGGAGCTAACATGGTGCAGCCCAGACTCCCAGGCTAGCAGTGAGTTAGTGGAGCTAACATGATACAGCCCAGGCTAGCAGTGAGTTAGTGGAGCTAACATGATGCAGCCCAGACTCCCAGTGCAGGCTAGCAGTGAGTTAGTGGAGCTAACATGATGCAGTCCAGACTCCCAGGCTAGCAGTGAGTTAGTGGAGCTAACATGATACAGCCCAGACTCCGAGTACAGGCTAGCAGTGAGTTAGTGGAGCTAACATGATGCAGCCCAGACTCCCAGTGCAGGCTAGCAGTGAGTTAGTGGAGCTAACATGATGCAGTCCAGACTCCCAGGCTAGCAGTGAGTCAGTGCAGCCCAGACTCCCAAGCTAGCAGTGAGTTAGTGGAGCTAACATGGTGCAGCCCAGACTCCCAGGCTAGCAGTGAGTTAGTGGAGCTAACATGATACAGCCCAGACTCCCAGTACAGGCTAGCAGTGAGTTAGTGGAGCTAACATGATGCAGCCCAGACTCCCCAGTACAGGCTAGCAGTGAGTTAGTGGAGCTAACATGATACAGCCCAGACTCCCAGTACAGGCTAGCAGTGAGTTAGTGGAGCTAACATGATACAGCCCAGACTCCCAGTACAGGCTAGCAGTGAGTTAGTGGAGCTAACATGATACAGCCCAGGCTAGCAGTGAGTTAATGGAGCTAACATGATACAGCCCAGACTCCCAGGCTAGCAGTGAGTTAGTGAAGCTAACATGATGCAGCCCAGGCTAGCAGGGAGTTAGTGGAGCTAACATGATGCAGTCCAGACTCCCAGGCTAGCAGTGAGTTAGTGGAGCTAACATGATGCAGCCCAGACTCCCAGGCTAGCAGTGAGTTAGTGGAGCTAACATGATGCAGCCCAGACTCCCTGTACAGGCTAGCAGTGAGTTAGTGGAGCTAACATGATGCAGCCCAGACTCCCAGGCTAGCAGTGAGTTAGTGGAGCTAACATGATGCAGCCCAGACTCCCAGTACAGGCTAGCAGTGAGTTAGTGGAGCTAACATGATGCAGTCCAGACTCCCAGGCTAGCAGTGAGTTAGTGGAGCTAACTTGATGCAGTCCAGACTCCCAAGCTAGCAGTGAGTTAGTGGAGCTAACATGGTGCAGCCCAGACTCCCAGGCTAGCAGTGAGTTAGTGGAGCTAACATGATGCAGCCCAGACTCCCAGGCTAGCAGTGAGTTAGTGGAGCTAACATGATACAGCCCAGACTCCCAGGCTAGCAGTGAGTTAGTGGAGCTAACATGGTGCAGCCCAGACTCCCAGGCTAGCAGTGAGTTAGTGGAGCTAACATGATGCAGCCCAGACTTCCAGGCTAGCAGTGAGTTAGTGGAGCTAACATGATACAGCCCAGACTCCCAGGCTAGCAGTGAGTTAGTGGAGCAGACAGGGTGCAGGCTATAAGAGGTCGGCTATGCTGATATACAGGCTTGATCTTTGAGACACTCTTGGCAGAAAGTAACACAAATTTTAGTCCCGAACCGTTTTTCATGTTCTAGTGTGGAAGTACAGAAGTGTGGGTATACCGTGAGTTATAGCTAGTTATATAGTTATAAGGTATACCGTGCAACACTCGTTCTCTATCTATCCCTACTTTTAACTATATAGAGTGTCGTTTGAAATGCAGACCAGGCCAACTGTCCAATATTAGTGAAGATTGATAGTGATGTAATATCCTGTTAGTGAAATCACATCCTGTTTGTGTGTGTGCGCAGCGTCGGCGGCGTCTGGCGGCCAGGAGAGAAAGTGTCCTGAAGTCTCTACAAGGACTTCTCACTAGAAGGAAGGGTCTGAGAAGACACAGCCTTAAACCTACACGGACACCGTGAGCACACACCTCATGAATACACACACACCTCATGAATACACACACACACTGCCCTACACTGCTCTGAGCAGACACACACACGCACTGCCCTACACTGCTCTGAGCAGACACACACACACACACACACACTGCCCCACACTGCTCTGAAATAATCAACTTTTTTTTCCTTCCTTTCATCAGGAAAAATGGAGCTGGGGGGAAGAAAGCTGAAGAGAAGAGTAGAAAGACAGGCGGGCAGAAAAGGGACAGAAAAACAGCGAGTAAGACAGCAGGCGGAAAGACAGCAGGCGGAAAGACAGCAGGCGGCAAGACAGCAGGCGGCAAGACAACAGGCGGCAAGACAGCAGGCGGCAAGACAGCAGGCGGCAAGACAGCAGGCGGAAAGGCAACGGACAGGAAGAAAACAGATGAGAAGGTGGAAAGTACGAAAACTGAAGTAAAAAAAATGGAAGGCAAAAAAACTGAATGTAAGAAACCAGAACAAAAGATGGAGAAGAAAGTGGAGAGCAAGAAATCAGCGGAGGCTAAGAAGTCCGACTCGACCCGGGCGGAGGCTAAGAAGTCCGACTCGACCCGGGCGGAGGCTAAGAAGTCCGACTCGACCCGGGCGGAGGCTAAGAAGTCGGACTCGAGCCGGGCGGAGGCTAAGAAGTCGGACTCGAGCCGGGCGGAGGCTAAGAAGTCGGACTCGAGCCGGGCGGAGGCTAAGAAGTCGGACTCGAGCCGGGCGGAGGCTAAGAAGTCGGACTCGAGCCGGGCGGAGGCTAAGAAGTCGGACTCGAGCCGGGCGGAGGCTAAGAAGTCGGACTCGAGCCGGGCGGAGGCTAAGAAGTCGGACTCGAGCCGGGCGGAGGCTAAGAAGTCGGACTCGAGCCGGGCGGAGGCTAAGAAGTCGGACTCGAGCCGGGCGGAGGCTAAGAAGTCGGACTCGAGCCGGGCGGAGGCTAAGAAGTCGGACTCGAGCCGGGCGGAGGCTAAGAAGTCGGACTCGAGCCGGGCGGAGGCTAAGAAGTCGGACTCGAGCCGGGCGGAGGCTAAGAAGTCGGACTCGAGCCGGGCGGAGGCTAAGAAGTCGGACTCGAGCCGGGCGGAGGCTAAGAAGTCGGACTCGAGCCGGGCGGAGGCTAAGAAGTCGGACTCGAGCCGGGCGGAGGCTAAGAAGTCGGACTCGAGCCGGGCGGAGGCTAAGAAGTCGGACTCGAGCCGGGCGGAGGCTAAGAAGTCGGACTCGAGCCGGGCGGAGGCTAAGAAGTCGGACTCGAGCCGGGCGGAGGCTAAGAAGTCGGACTCGAGCCGGGCGGAGGCTAAGAAGTCGGACTCGAGCCGGGCGGAGGCTAAGAAGTCGGACTCGAGCCGGGCGGAGGCTAAGTCGTCCGACTCGACCCGTGCGGAGGCTACGAAGTCCGACTCGACCCGTGCGGAGGCTACGAAGTCCGACTCGACCCGGGCGGAGGCTACGAAGTCCGAAGCCAAGAAACTGGAGACAGAACAGGTAGAGAGACGACAGGAGGAGGAGCCTAAATCACCTCAGTGAGTACAGGAATGAATAACCCGTCTGTCCTACCTGTCTGTCCTGTAACTCTCTTTTATCTACCTGTCCGGTACCTGTCGGCTTGCCTGTCTATGTCGGTGATCATAACTAACCATTGGTTGTCTTGTCTGTACCAGGAGAGGTGTACTAGGATGAATAACCTGTCTGTCCTACCTGTCTGCCCTGTCTCCCCTGTAACTGTCTTTTATCTACCTGTCTGCCTGTCTCCCCTGTAACTGTCTTTTATCTACCTGTCTGCCTGTCTGCCTGTACCTGTCGGTGATCATAACTAACCATTGGTTGTCTTGTCTGTACCAGGAGAGGTGTACCAGGGGACGGCCAGAAAGCAGACAGCGTGTCTAAGCTACATGCCACTAAAGAATCTTTCAGTCTGACAGACTCTACCCTGCACCGAATACACGGAGACATACGCATCTCTCTGAAGACGGACAACCCTGTGAGTCACACGCACAACCTTTGATCTGTTTGAGAAATGGAACCTTTTACCCCCCCCACACCCCCATCCATCAGGACATTAGTCGGTGTCTGATAGTTCTGAACCAACTCACTATGGTCTATATAACGTCTCTCTCTCTCTGTGTGTCGCTGTGTGTCTCTGTGTGTCTCTCTCACTGTCTCTCTCTTTTTCTCTGTGTGTCTCTGTGTGGCTCTCTCTCACTCTCTCTCTTTTTCTCTGTGTGTGTCTGTCTCTGTCTCTCTGTCTGTATGTCTTTTTCTCTGTCTGTCTCTGTGTGTCTCTCTCTCTGTCTCTCTCTGTCTCTCTCTGTCTCTCTGTCTCTCTGTCTCTCTGTCTGTCTGTCTGTCTGTCTCTCTGTCTCTCAGGACATTAGTAAGTGTCTGACAGCGCTGGACCAACTCAGTATGGTCTATGTAACATCACAACACGTCCAGAGACACAGTGAACTCATCACTACGCTCAGAAAGGTACGACTGCTACCATCAACATCCAATAAAACACCTGACTTAGTGCTTTCGGAAAGTACCCAGACCCTTTGTTACGTTATGAATTAAATAAACAATCGTCAATCTACACACAATACCCCATAATGACAAAGTCTGTCTCTGTCTCTGTCTCTCTCTGTCTCTCTCTCTGTCTCTCTCTCTCTGTCTCTCTCTCTGTCTCTGTCTCTCTCTCTCTGTCTCTCTCTCTCTCTCCCTCCTCTCTCTGTCTCTCTCTCTCTCTCTCTCTGTACACAATACCCCATAATGACAAAGTCTGTCTCTGTCTCTCTCTGTCTCTCTCTCTCCCTCCTCTCTCTGTCTCTCTCTCTCTGTACACAATACCCCATAATGACAGTCTGTCTCTGTCTCTCTCTCTCTCTCTCTCTCTCTGTCTCTCTCTGTCTCTCTCTCTCTGTACACAATACCCCATAATGACAGTCTGTCTCTGTCTCTCTCTCTCTCTCTGTCTCTCTCTCTCCCCCTCCTCTCTCTGTCTCTCTCTCTCTGTACACAATACCCCATAATGACAAAGTCTGTCTGTCTCTCTCTCTCTCTCTCTCTCTGTCTCTCTCTCCCTCCTCTCTCTGTCTCTCTCTCTCCCTCCTCTCTGTCTCTCTCTCTGTACACAATACCATAATGACAAAGCAAAAATTTTTGCAAATTTATTACAAATTCAGTCTTCAGACCCTTTACTCAGTACTTTGTCGAAGCACCTTTGGCAGCGATTACAGCCTCGAGTCTTCTTGGGTATGATGATACAAGCTTGGCACACCTGCATTTGGGGAGTTTCTCCCATTCTTCTCTGCAGATCCTCTCAAGTTCTGTTAGGTTGGATGGGGAGCGTCGCTGCACAGCTATTTTCAGGTCTCTCCAGAGATGTTCGATCGGGTTCAAGTCCGGGCTCTGGCTGGGCCACTCAAGGACATTCAGAGACTTGTCCCGAAGCCACTCCTGTGTTTTCTTGGCTGTGTGCTTAGGGTCGTTGTCCTTTTGGAAGGTGAAACTTTACCCCAGTCTGAGGTCCTGAAAGCTCTGGAGCAGATTTTCATCCAGGATCTCTCTGTACTTTTGCTCTGTTAATCTTTCCCTCGATCCTGACTGTCTCCAAGTCCCTGCCGCTGAAAAACATCCCCACAGCATGATGCTGACACCACCATGCTTCACCGTAGTGATGCTGCCACCACCATGCTTCACCGTAGGGATGGTATGGGGTTTCCTCTAGACGTGAAGCTTGGCGTTCAGGACCAAGTGTTCAATCTTGGTTTCATCAGACCAGAGAATCTTGTTTATCATGGTCTTTGAGTCTTTAGGTGCCTTTTGGAAAACTCCTAGCGGTCTGTCATCTGCCTTTTACTGAGGAGTGGCTTCCGTCTGGCCACTCTACCATAAAGGCCTGATTGCTGGAGCGCTGCAGAGATGGTTGTCCTTCTGGAAGGTTCTCCCATCTCCACAGAGGAACTCTGGAGCTCTGTCAGAGTGACCATTGGGTTCTTGGTCACCTCCCTAACCAAGGCCCTTCTCCCCTGATTGCTCAGTTTGGCCGGGCGGCCAGCTCTAGGAAGAGTCTTGGTGGTTCCAAACTTCTTTCATTTAAGAATGATGGAGGCCACTGTGTTCTTGGGGACCTTCAATGCTGCAGAAATGTTTTGGTACCCTTCCCCAGATCTGCGCCTCGACACAATCCTGTCTTTGAGCTCTAAAAACAATTACTTCGACCTCATGGCTTGGTTTTTGCTCTGACATGCACTGTCAACTGTGGGACCTTTTATACAGACAGGTGTGTGCCTTTCCAAATCATGTCCAATCAATTGAATTTACCACAGGTGAACCCCAATCAAGTTGTAGAAACATCTCAACAATGATCAATGGAAACAGGATGCACCTGAGCTCAATTTCAAGTCTCATAGCAAAGAGTCTGAATACTTATGTAAATGAGGTATTTCTGTTTTTTACTTTTAATACATTTTCAAAAATGTCTAAACTTGTTTTCGCTTTGTCACTATGGAGTATTGTGTGTAGATTGAATAAAATGTTTTAAGTAATACATTTTGGAATAAGGCCAGAATTTAACAAAATGTTGAAAAAGTCAAGGGATCTGAACACTTTCCGAACACAGCTGACGTACAGAACCAGGCGAACAGAACCAGGCGAACAGCTGACGTACAGAACCAGGCGAACACAGCTGACGTACAGAACCAGGCGAACAGCTGACGTACAGAACCAGGCGAACACAGCTGACGTACAGAACCAGGCGAACACAGCTGACGTACAGAACCAGGCGAACACAGCTGACGTACAGAACCAGGCGAACACAGCTGACGTACAGAACCAGGCGAACACAGCTGACGTACAGAACCAGGCGAACACAGCTGACGTACAGAACCAGGCGAACACAGCTGACGTACAGAACCAGGCGAACACAGCTGACGTACAGAACCAGGCACACACTGCTGACGTACAGAACCAGGCACACACAGCTGACGTACAGAACCAGGCACACACTGCTGACGTACAGAACCAGGCACACACAGCTGACGTACAGAACCAGGCGAACAGAACCAGGCGAACAGCTGACGTACAGAACCAGGCAAACACAGCTGACGTACAGAACCAGGCGAACACAGCTGACGTACAGAACCAGGCACACACTGCTGACGTACAGAACCAGGCACACACTGCTGACGTACAGAACCAGGCACACACTGCTGACGTACAGAACCAGGCACACACAGCTGACGTACAGGACCAGGCACACAGCTGACGTACAGAACCAGGCACGCAGCTGACATACAGAACCAGGCGAACAGAACCAGGCACACACTGCTGACGTACAGAACCAGGCACACACTGCTGACGTACAGAACCAGGCACACACAGCTGACGTACAGAACCAGGCACACACAGCTGACGTACAGAACCAGGCACGCAGCTGACATACAGAACCAGGCGAACAGAACCAGGCGAACAGCTGACATACAGAACCAGGCACACACTGCTGACGTACAGAACCAGGCACACACTGCTGACGTACAGAACCAGGCACACACTGCTGACGTACAGAACCAGGCACACACTGCTGACGTACAGAACCAGGCACACAGCTGACGTACAGAACCAGGCACACACAGCTGACGTACAGAACCAGGCACACACAGCTGACGTACAGAACCAGGCGAACAGAACCAGGCACACACAGCTGACGTACAGAACCAGGCGCACAGCTGACGTACAGAACCAGGCGCACAGCTGACGTACAGAACCAGGCGCACAGCTGACGTACAGAACCAGGCACACACAGCTGACGTACAGAACCAGGCGAACAGAACCAGGCACACACAGCTGACGTACAGAACCAGGCACACACAGCTGACGTACAGAACCAGGCGAACAGAACCAGGCACACACTGCTGACGTACAGAACCAGGCACACACTGCTGACGTACAGAACCAGGCACACACTGCTGACGTACAGAACCAGGCACACACTGCTGACGTACAGAACCAGGCACACACAGCTGACGTACAGAACCAGGCACACACAGCTGACGTACAGAACCAGGCACACAGCTGACGTACAGAACCAGGCACACAGCTGACGTACAGAACCAGGCGCACAGCTGACGTACAGAACCAGGCGAACAGAACCAGGCACACACTGCTGACGTACAGAACCAGGCACACAGCTGACGTACAGAACCAGGCACACACAGCTGACGTACAGAACCAGGCACACACTGCTGTACAGAACCAGGCACACAGCTGACGTACAGAACCAGGCACACACAGCTGACGTACAGAACCAGGCACACACAGCTGACGTACAGAACCAGGCACACACAGCTGACGTACAGAACCAGGCGCACAGCTGACGTACAGAACCAGGCGCACAGCTGACGTACAGAACCAGGCGCACAGCTGACGTACAGAACCAGGCGCACTGCTGACGTACAGAACCAGGCGAACAGAACCAGGCACACAGCTGACATACAGAACCAGGCGAACAGAACCAGGCACACAGCTGACGTACAGAACCAGGCACACACAGCTGACGTACAGAACCAGGCACACAGCTGACGTACAGAACCAGGCACACAGCTGACGTACAGAACCAGGCAAACAGCTGACGTACAGAACCAGGCGAACAGAACCAGGCACACACAGCTGATGTACAGAACCAGGCACACACAGCTGACGTACAGAACCAGGCACACAGCTGACGTACAGAACCAGGCACACAGCTGACGTACAGAACCAGGCGCACAGCTGACGTACAGAACCAGGCGCACAACTGACGTACAGAACCAGGCACACACAGCTGACGTACAGAACCAGGCACACAGCTGACGTACAGAACCAGGCGAACAGAACCAGGCACACACAGCTGACGTACAGAGCTGACGTACAGAACCAGGCACACACAGCTGACGTACAGAACCAGGCACACAGCTGACGTACAGAACCAGGCACACAGCTGACGTACAGAACCAGGCACACAGCTGACGTACAGAACCAGGCACACAGCTGACGTACAGAACCAGGCACACAGCTGACGTACAGAACCAGGCGAACAGCTGACGTACAGAACCAGGCGAACAGAACCAGGCACACAGCTGACGTACAGAACCAGGCACACACAGCTGACGTACAGAACCAGGCACACACAGCTGACGTACAGAACCAGGCACACACAGCTGACGTACAGAACCAGGCACACACAGCTGACGTACAGAACCAGGCACACACAGCTGACGTACAGAACCAGGCAAACAGCTGACGTACAGAACCAGGCACACACAGCTGACGTACAGAACCAGGCACACAGCTGACGTACAGAACCAGGCGAACAGAACCAGGCACACAGCTGACGTACAGAACCAGGCACACACAGCTGACGTACAGAACCAGGCGAACAGAACCAGGCACACACAGCTGACGTACAGAACCAGGCAAACAGCTGACGTACAGAACCAGGCACACACAGCTGACGTACAGAACCAGGCACACAGCTGACGTACAGAACCAGGCGAACAGAACCAGGCACACAGCTGACGTACAGAACCAGGCACATACAGCTGACGTACAGAACCAGGCACACACAGCTGACGTACAGAACCAGGCACACACAGCTGACGTGCAGAACCAGGCACACACAGCTGACGTGCAGAACCAGGCACACACAGCTAACGTGCAGAACCGGGCACACACAGCTGACGTACAGAACCAGGCGAACAGCTGACGTACAGAACCAGGCGAACAGCTGACGTACAGAACCAGGCGAACAGCTGACGTACAGAACCAGGCGAACAGCTGACATACAGAACCAGGCACACAGCTGACGTACAGAACCAGGCGAACAGAACCAGGCGAACAGAACCAGGCACACAGCTGACGTACAGAACCAGGCGAACAGAACCAGGCACACAGCTGACGTACAGAACCAGGCACACAGCTGACATACAGAACCAGGCGAACAGAACCAGGCACACACAGCTGACGTACAGAACCAGGCACACACAGCTGACGTACAGAACCAGGCACACAGTTGACGTACAGAACCAGGCGAACACAGCTGACGTACAGAACCAGGCGAACACAGCTGACGTACAGAACCAGGCGAACACAGCTGACGTACAGAACCAGGCGAACAGAACCAGGCACACAGCTGACGTACAGAACCAGGCACACAGCTGACGTACAGAACCAGGCGTACAGAACCAGGCACACAGCTGACGTACAGAACCAGGCACACACAGCTGACGTACAGAACCAGGCACACAGCTGACGTACAGAACCAGGCGAACAGAACCAGGCACACACAGCTGACGTACAGAGCTGACGTACAGAACCAGGCACACACAGCTGACGTACAGAACCAGGCACACAGCTGACGTACAGAACCAGGCACACAGCTGACGTACAGAACCAGGCACACAGCTGACGTACAGAACCAGGCACACAGCTGACGTACAGAACCAGGCGAACAGCTGACGTACAGAACCAGGCGAACAGAACCAGGCACACAGCTGACGTACAGAACCAGGCGAACAGAACCAGGCGAACAGAACCAGGCACACAGCTGACGTACAGAACCAGGCGAACAGAACCAGGCACACAGCTGACGTACAGAACCAGGCACACAGCTGACATACAGAACCAGGCGAACAGAACCAGGCACACACAGCTGACGTACAGAACCAGGCACACAGTTGACGTACAGAACCAGGCGAACACAGCTGACGTACAGAACCAGGCGAACACAGCTGACGTACAGAACCAGGCGAACACGGCTGACGTACAGAACCAGGCGAACACAGCTGACGTACAGAACCAGGCGAACAGAACCAGGCACACAGCTGACGTACAGAACCAGGCACACAGCTGACATACAGAACCAGGCGAACAGAACCAGGCACACACAGCTGACGTACAGAACACACCAGAACCAGACGAACACAGCACACAGTTGACGTACAGAACCAGGCGAACACAGCTGACGTACAGAACCAGGCGAACACAGCTGACGTACAGAACCAGACGAACACAGCTGACGTACAGAACCAGGCGAACAGAACCAGGCGAACACAGCTGACGTACAGAACCAGGCGAACACAGCTGACGTACAGAACCAGGCGAACACAGCTGACGTACAGAACCAGGCGAACACAGCTGACGTACAGAACCAGACGAACACAGCTGACGTACAGAACCAGGCGAACAGAACCAGGCGAACACAGCTGACGTACAGAACCAGGCGAACACAGCTGACGTACAGAACCAGGCGAACACAGCTGACGTACAGAACCAGGCGAACACAGCTGACGTACAGAACCAGACGAACACAGCTGACGTACAGAACCAGGCTAAAGTTTGGACACACCTACTCATTCCAGCATTTTTCTTTATTTTGACTATTTTCTAGACTGTAGAATAATAGTGAAGACACAGTACAAATAAAACCCCTTGAATTAGTAGGTGTGTCCAAACTTTAGACTGGTACTGTACATCCAGTAACTACACGCACACACCTGACAGATCCAATAACTACACACACACACACACACCTGACAGATCCAATAACTACACACACACACACACACACCTGACAGATCCAATAACTACACACACCTGACAGATCCAATAACTACACACACCTGACAGATACAATAACTACACACACACACACACACACCTGACAGATCCAATAACTACACACACCTGACAGATACAATAACTACACACACACACACACCTGACACACCCAATAACTACACACATCCACACACTCTTCACTCCTTTACCACGTACACACACCTAACCACACCTGTGTGCTTCCCAGATGCGTCGTTTCCGCAGTAACCAGGACGTGATGGACAAGGCATCGATGCTCTACAACCGCTTCAAGAACGCATTCCTATTGGTTAGCGACAAGGATAACGTCATCAGCCCCGAGTTCCTCCGCTCGCTCCTGGAGGAGAAAGAGAGGGAGGAGGAGGAGAGGGTGGAGAGATGGAGGGAGAAACAGAAGAGGAGAGGAGAGGTTCTGCAGGAGGTTCGCAGGAGAATGAGTCAACTGGAGGAGAGGAGGGGAGGAGAGAAGGGGGTCGTGACTGAGAAGAAGGAAGAGGAGGTGCCAGAGGAGGTGCCAGAGGGTGGGAGCTCCGAACTCCAATAGCCTCATCCTGAGCTCCACTGTGAGAAACGGAGCAGGGTGAAGTTGCCCCTAGACTCTGATCTTGGTGCAGGTTACAATTTTCGACCACTAATGGTTGAAGGTTAGTATTTGGGGAGGGAAACTGATTCTAGATCTGTACCTTATGGGGGGGGTTGGGGGGTGTGACAGAACAATGGAACATACAGAACAATGGAACATATAGAACAATGGAACATACCAACTCAGAATCAGAGGGGGTGAACACGGAACATACCAGCTGTCCAACTGGGGTTATGATGTTTCTTAACCTTCTCTTGTCCAATCTTAGTATTTGGACAACCTCCTCACCCATATTCATTGGACGTTTTGCAATGGAAAAGGACAACGAGTGTTTTTATTTTCAATTTTTATTTTTTATTGAACAAATTCAGGGTGTTTAGGTCTTCTAGTGAATAGGGCTCGGGTGTTTTCCTAAAGACAGACTCACCTGGGGAGTGTGTTATGTCTCCTCCTTTCCCTGAGGCTGAGAGGAGAGAAGAAGCCCTACTTATAGGATGTAGAAACCAGAGAACAGTTCAGTCTACACACGTTTTTACTCTCCTGATGTTTCTTTTTTTATATATCCACCTTTGTATGTTCTCTTAAATACTATACTTAATGTGGTTTGTATAGTTTTTAACGGTGTCGTATAGACGACATTCGCCTGGATTCTTACTGGGCTTGTACTCCTTGTCCTGCAGTAAGTAGCCAAGTTGGTTATTGCTTTAGGCCAGATGGCTAGTTGCCTAAAGCAGGTCTGGTTGCCTGGTAATATTACCCTTCAGGGTATCTCCTTCAATAGCCATCACTGCTCATGGTTGTAACCCCCCCCCCCCCACCCTCAGGGCCAGACAGTAGCACACTGCTCATAGTTGTAACCCCCCCCCCCCCTCCCCCAGGGCCAGACAGTAGCACACTGCTCATAGTTGTAACCCCCCCCCCCCTCAGGGCCAGACAGTAGCACACTGCTCATAGTTGTAACCCCCCCCCCCCCCTCCCCCAGGGCCAGACAGTAGCACACTGCTCATAGTTGTAACCCCCCCCCTCCCCCTCCCCCAGGGCCAGACAGTGGCACACAAGTTAAGAGTCTGGCTGGTCATCTGATTCAGGACAGACAGCATTATATTTGAACCTCTTATTCAACTGCAGTGACCCTTGTTTTCATACACACGCAGAGACACAGACAGGCGTTGGTACTGTTCTGTGAAATGGTTTTAAAGGGGAACACACTTTAGTTTTGACACTGTGGAGTAGATTTGTGTTACACTTGACCTTTTTAGATGTGTTTTACAGTTGTCATTTTCACTGGTAAAAAAAAAATGTTAGTATTAATTCAGTTTACACTGTTGGTCAATAAAGCCGTTCTGTCACGCAATAAATGAGCATTAGTTCAGGTTACACAGTCGGTCAATAAACCCGTTCTACATTTAAAATGAGATTCCGATGGTTTCTTGAGTGTTTTCGGGATGGACACGTTTATTAGAATATCTGAACGGACGTTTAGTATCATATTACTTGCTAGCTTTTTATTGTTGTTGAAGGAAAACAAATAGGCTTATTAAAATAAAGTCTTTGTCTAAAAATGTAATACAATTATGTGACATTGCTACATAGCATACAACGATTTGACATTTGATGACAGTTTTTGTGAGGGTGGGTCAACAGCCGTTAAAACACCTGTCGCTTGGTTCTCGGTCAGTCGAAGCAGAAACGGCGCGGTGTGTAGCGGGAGATTTCTAATCAATACAAAATGGAATTAAAATGATGGCTACAATGATCAACCAACAGGTAAGTGGTTTTTAATATGTAACCTTTGTTTAAACTAGGCAAGTCCAGTCAAAAACAAATTATTATATTTACAATGACGGCCAAACACGGACGACGCTGGACCAATGGTGTTCCGCCCTAGGGGGACTCTCAATCACGGCCGGTTGTGATACAGCCTGGATTCGAACCAGGGTGCCTCTAACACTGAGACGCAGTGTCTGTAGACCGCTGCGCCACTCGGGAATATGAATGGAGTTGTTGTAGACGAGGATGAGAAGCACAGCAAAATGGACTCAATTCGACTTGCTAAATTATCTACCTAGCTGACTACATTAGCTGGCTACTTACTGTAGGTAGGTAGCATCTTAACATACGGCAGGCCTCGAACCCTCGACCTTCGAGCCCGAGGTCCGGCCCGCTATCGACTGTGCCGTAAAAACATGCTCGTGCGGCAGAGTCGATTTCCGCGTTTATAAACCCAGGGTCGTTACACCACATTTGATGCAGTCAAGACACGACCAGATGGGATGCAAGGTAACCTATGGCAGCAGCCAGCTTGTCTCACTAGCGTGAGACTCTTGTTCACGCTAAATTCAAAAGGGCTTTATTAGCATAGGAAACACATGTTAACTTTGCCAAAACAACTTTAACAGACCATTAACAAAAGTGGGTAACACCAGCGTCATAGTGCGTTATGACACGGTCATAATCTGTTATATTGCCATAACACTGTCATGACACATAATTAGACCTGTTGTGACACATTACAATATTTTATGGCTGGTTATTATGACACCTACATAAGTGTCAAAACCCACAAAGCCAACCACACAGCTGGTCCCAGGCAGTTGTTGTATTTTGCACACAAGTCCACAAGCGAAGGGAAAACGGTTAAGAGAGAGCATAGATGCGAGAATGAATTATACACACAACAAACAAAATGGTTTATATAGCGTATATATCGCGTAAAAGTCCCTCTAGCGGTCTACTCCGAGTTCAGGGCACTCTCGTCTGAGTTGTACCAGAGCGCGGAATAAGTGATGAATTAAAAACACTCAACACCGGTTGAATATGTCCGGTGTCACCAACGCTCGGAATAACACGAAAACAGCCTAACCGGATCTGCCAGGGCGAGTCAAACGGTCCCGAGTGAGGTGTTCTCTCATTATGTGTCTGGATGTAGATAGTCAATGTTGGCCAGTTAGCTTGGGTGCTTTTGACATCCGTTGTGAGGATCAACCTCCTGGACCAGAGCGACCACGGTGCGCTCTGAACGCAACGCGTTTACGAACGCCTACGGAGCGCACTCCGAGCACACGGTGACTGTTAGTCATCTTTCCGTGTGATCATGTAGTGTATTCATTCCGTCGATTCGGTTAAAACGTTTCTAGGTGATTACACTCTCTATATCAGGTAGGTGCAGGCAAGAGTGTGCAAAGGCGGTATTGAATGTCACGGGCTGTCCATGTGTCACTCTCTGTCTTCTCAAATGTGTCTCTCGACCTGTGTGCACCTACGTTGTAAACTTTCATTCATAGGCTAGTTTGTAGCAACCTCATGATGGGTAAAGGGAACATTCTAGTATCATGTAGTAACCTAAACCCATCACTGTTACATTGAACTGGGTGAATATGAATGACAGTAACCTAAACCCATCACTGTTACTTTGAACTGGGTGAATATGAATGACAGTAACCTAAACCTGTCACATTGAACTGGGTGAATGACAGTAACCTAAACCCATCACTGTTACATTGAACTGGGTGAATATGAATGACAGTAACCTAAACCCATCACTGTTACATTGAGCTGGGTGAATATGAATGACAGTAACCTAAACCTGTCACTGTTACATTAAGCTGGGTGAATATGAATGACAGTAACCTAAACCTATCACTGTTACATTGAGCTCAGTGAATGACAGTAACCTAAACCTGTCACTGTTACATTGAACTGGGTGAATATGAATGACAGTAACCTAAACCTGTCACTGTTACATTGACCTGGGTGAATATGAATGACAGTAACCTAAACCTATCACTGTTACATTGAACTGGGTGAATATGAATGACAGTAACCTAAACCCATCACTGTTACATTGAACTGGGTGAATATGAATGACAGTAACCCGGGTGAATATGAATGACAGTAACCCGGGTGAATATGAATGACAGTAACCCGGGTGAATATGAATGACAGTAACCCGGGTGAATATGAATGACAGTAACCTGGGTGAATATGAATGACAGTAACCCGGGTGAATATGAATGACAGTAACCCGGGTGAATATGAATGACAGTAACCCGGGTGAATATGAATGACAGTAACCCGGGTGAATATGAATGACAGTAACCCGGGTGAATATGAATGACAGTAACCCGGGTGAATATGAATGACAGTAACCTGGGTGAATATGAATGACAGTAACCCGGGTGAATATGAATGACAGTAACCCGGGTGAATATGAATGACAGTAACCCGGGTGAATATGAATGACAGTAACCTGGGTGAACATGAATGACAGTAACCCGGGTGAATATGAATGACAGTAACCCGGGTGAATATGAATGACAGTAACCCGGGTGAATATGAATGACAGTAACCTGGGTGAATATGAATGACAGTAACCTGGGTGAATATGAATGACAGTAACCCGGGAGAATATGAATGACAGTAACCCGGGTGAATATGAATGACAGTAACCCGGGTGAATATGAATGACAGTAACCTGGGTGAATATGAATGACAGTAACCCGGGTGAATATGAATGACAGTAACCTGGGTGAATATGAATGACAGTAACCTGGGTGAATATGAATGACGGTAACCTGGGTGAATATGAATAACGGTAACCCGGGTGAATATGAATGACAGTAACCCGGGTGAATATGAATGACGGTAACCCGGGTGAATATGAATGACAGTAACCCGGGTGAATATGAATGACAGTAACCCGGGTGAATATGAATGACAGTAACCCGGGTGAATATGAATGACAGTAACCCGGGTGAATATGAATGACAGTAACCCGGGTGAATATGAATGACAGTAACCCGGGTGAATATGAATGACAGTAACCCGGGTGAATATGAATGACAGTAACCCGGGTGAATATGAATGACAGTAACCCGGGTGAATATGAATGACAGTAACCTGGGTGAATATGAATGACAGTAACCCGGGTGAATATGAATGACAGTAACCTGGGTGAATATGAATGACAGTAACCCGGGTGAATCATCCAGTATGCTGTAATAGAAATAAGGCCAGGCTCATTAAATAAATAAATGTATCGTCCTTCTTAATCGTAAACGACACGACCGTCACTGGTGTCAACACCATGTTTATGTTGTATAACAAGTTCTGAAATTGACCATATTTAACTGTAATTGCGCTTCACACATTGATGTCAGACTTGCACCTCCCCGATGCTCTGTTGCTGATGGGATGAATGCAGGAGCAGATTTCAGGAGCAGGACAAGACACCCTCGTTTGGACTGTTGACTGATACAGAGCTGTGAGAAAGTCCCCCTGAATCTCTGGTTCTCCTTAAGCTGCAATGACTCCAACCAAACGCTTCCTGTAGTTGTGGGCCAGTCTCTCACGTCTCTGTGGAGGAAGTTTACTGTGGCAGCAATGACTCCAACCAACCACTTCCTGTAGTTGTGGACCAGTCTCTCACGTCTCTGTGGAGGAAGTTTACTGTGGCAGCAATGACTCCAACCAAACATTGTCTTGTTGCATGACCCAGCTGTGCTTCAGCTCACAGAGGGATAAATATGGGTTGAAATTTTACAATGGTGTTCGTTCTTCACTGGTTGCCCCTTTTTTCTTGTGGCAACAGGTCACACGTCTTGCTGCTGTGATGTCACTCTGTGGGATTTCACTTTTACTTTCATTCTTGGTGTATCTGTGTAATCTGAGGGAAATATGTGTCTCTAATAGGGTCATACATTTGTCAGGAGGTTAGGAAGTGCAGCTCAGTTTCCACCTCATTTTGTGGGCAGTGTTGCACATAGCCTGTATTCTCTTGAGAGCCAGGTCTGCCTACGGTGGCCTCTTTCAATAGCAAGGCAACGCTTTCCTTAAGTTTGGTTCAGTCACAGTGGTCAGGTATTCTGCCGCTGTGTACTCTCTGTTTAGGGCCAAATAGCATTCTAGTTTGCTCTGTTTTTTTGTTAATTCTTTCCAATGTGTCAAGTAATTATCTTTTTGTTATCTCATGATTTGATTGTGTTTAGTTCTGTTGCTGTCCTGGGGCTCTGAGGGGACTCTTCTCCAGGTTCGTAGGTGAAGGCTTTGTCGAATCAGTTATAGCAGAATGTAGAATTAAATGATATTCTATATTATAATATATATATATATTAAATTATTATAAATATTTTCTGGATTTGAATCATTAGCGGGAATCGTCCTAATTATGAGCTGCATGCATTATTTGGTATTTTACACAGAGGATATTTTTGCAGAATTCTGCATGCAGAGTCTCAATTTGGTGTTTGTCCCATTTTGTGAATCGTTGGTTGGTGAGCGGGGACCCCAGACCTCCACAACCATAAAGGACAATGGGTTCTATAACTGATTCCAGTATGTTTAGCCAGATCCTAATTGGTATGTCAAATGTTATGTTCCTTTTAAAACATTTTTTTTTTTACCCAATTTCATTGTATCCAATTGGTAGTCATCCCATCGCTGTAACTCGCATACGGACTGGGGAGAGAGACGAAGGTCGAGAGCCACGCGTCCTCCGAAACACGACCCTACCAAGGCGCACTGCTTCTTGACACAATGCACATCCACCCCGGAAGCCAGACGCAACTTACAGACAACTCCGTTACACCTGGCGACTGTGTCAACGTGCATTGCGCCCGGCCCGCCACAAGGAGTCGCTAGAGCGCAATGAACATCCCTGCGGGCCAACGCTGGGCCAATTGTGCGCCACCCCATGGGTCTCCCGGTCGCAGCCAGCTGCGACAGAGCCTGGACTCAAACCAGGATCTCTAGTGGCACAGCTAGCACTGCGATGCAGTACCTTAGACCACTGTGCCACTCGGTAGGCTGTAAATGTTCATTTTGATGGCGTAGAAGGTCCTTCTTGCCTTGTCTCTCAGATCGTTCACAGCTTTGTGGAAGTTACCTGTGACACTGATGTTTAGGCCGGGGTAGATTAACTGTCAGGGCCCAAATCTGACAGAATCTTCCTCAGAAGATCTAGGTGCTGCTGTAGGCCCCTCCTTGGTTGGTGACAGAAGCACCAGATCATCAACAAACAGTAAAACATTTTGACTTCAGGTTCTAGTAGGGTGAGGCCGGGTGCTGCAGACTGTTCTAGAACCCTCGCCAAATTGAGTCAAAAGCTTTTTTTTTTTTAAATCAACAAAGCATGAGAAGACTTTGGTTTTGTTTGTTTGTGAATTAGGGTGCGCCGGGTGAATACATGGTCTGTCGTATGAGGTCAGTGATAAAGTAGTCCACAGTACTACTGCCAAGAGATGAGTTATAGATGTACCTACTGTAGGAGTCTCCTTGAAGACTACCATTGACTATGTACATACCCAGGATGTAACAGAGCTATAGGTGTACCTACCGTAGGAGTCCCCTCGAAGACTACCATTGACTATGTACATACCCAGGATGTAACAGAGCTATAGGTGTACCTACTGTAGGAGTCTCCTCGAAGCCTACCATTGACTATGTACATACCCAGGATGTAACAGAGCTATAGGTGTACCTACCATAGGAGTCCCCTGGAAGACTACCATTGACTATGTACATACCCAGGATGTAACAGAGCTATAGGTGTACCTACTGTATGAGTCCCCTTGAAGACTACCATTGACTATGTAGAGACCCAGGATGTAACAGAGCTATAGGAGTACCTACCGTAGGAGTCCCCTGGAAGACTACCATTGACTATGTACATACCCAGGATGTAACAGAGTTATAGGTGTACCTACCGTAGGAGTCCCCTTGAAGACTACCATTGACTATGTACATACCCAGGATGTAACAGAGCTATAGGAGTTGTGCCCGTTTTTGTTGGTCATAGTTGTACCTAGGGGGGCATATTGGTGAGGGAATACTGTCACCTCCAGGCAGGTGTTTGTCCCCCTGTGTGCTGAGGGTTTCAGGTTCTTGTCCGGTTCTGACATTTAGGTCACCACAGACTAGTTAGTACATGTTGACATAATTTCCTTATTAATTTCTAGCCAGATGTAAAATGTTCCTGTTTTGATTAATTTAATAGAGTGAGTTAGGTCTGCTCTCTACCAAATTAGCATACCACCGGAGTCCCTTCCCTGTTTCACACCTGGTAGTGTGGTGGATGGGACTACCAGCTCTCTGTAACCTAGAGGGCAACCAGTGGGTCCGTCTCCTCTATACCACCCACCTGGTAGTTTGGTGGATGGGACTACCAGCTCTCTGTAACCTAGAGGGCAACCAGTGGGTCCGTCTCCTCTATACCACCCACCTGGTAGTTTGGTGGATGGGACTACCAGCTCTCTGTAACCTAGAGGGCAACCAGTGGGTCTGTCTCCTCTATACCACCCACCTGGTAGTGTGGTGGATGGGACTACCAGCTCTCTGTAACCTAGAGGACAACCAGTGGATCTGTCTCCTTTATACCATGTTTCTTGTAGGATGACAATGTATGTATTTTCCCATTTCTTTGATTTAAGTCTGGGTTCCTGCACTTTAGCAGAAAGTAGTGTAGAAACCTACCAAAGGCAGATGACCTCTGACCTTGTATATTCCAGGATAAGATAGTTCTCCCTCTCTCTGTCTCTCTCCAGATGCTTAGAGGTCGTGAGAGCGCCTTGCCTCCCTCTAGTGGCTGTGTTTGGGTGGTGCATGTGAAGATGACCACTGACTAGTGGGAGGGGAGGAGCGATTTGTATTTGCCACATAGCCAGAACAATTTTCCGCGCAATGCGCACACAGTGAAAAGACCAATATTAATCCGGTACATTTTTCATAACTTAGTAGGGTACAACAACCATAGGCTATCATTCAGACACCGAGGGAATAAGAACGGTATCCACTTCTTATCCTAGGAACCTGTATTTTTATTATGGATCATAATTAACTGGCATTTAGAAAATATGATTTTGTGCGTGACTATTCATCTGCATTGATTCTCAGGCCAAACCCCCTCTGCGTATAATAAATAAAGGCACGTAGAGCCACATGCGTGTCGTGGTGCGTCGCTTTTGGACTCGAGGCACATTTATTAAAAATGATCGCGTCCAGAGTCTACCGTTGAGTCGATACGGGAACACCGTAACCGTGCCACGGCAAAGGTTAGTATAGTCTATAGGCGACTGTCCTCTCTGGGCCTATTTTTCTAGGCTGAATAAACGTTCAAATGAGAAGGACCGATTCACATATATACATGAATTATCTACTAGACTAGGCTATATGCAGCAGAGAGTGAGTAAGGCGCGGGTTGATAGAAATAGGCTAAATGCCGGCTTTTACCGGGGTTGTTGATATCTCAACGGCCGGTTGCGCGCTGCCTTATATCCTGTTTCAGTTTCTTGACTGCTGACGTGACACCTGGAGAGGGCTTTCTCGTTCTTTCCGTGATTGACCGGAGAAAGGCTCGAGGGCTGTGTAGTCAGGACGGACTGGGCTGCCCCGGTGGAAACGGTTTTCCTGTTGTGTTGTCATTAGACGGACCGGTGTTGAGCGTTCCTGGGAGTGTGTATCCCGCGAAAGGAAAGGCTCCGCAGAGAGAAAGCAGCAGCTGGCTAAACCACGAACCGTCCAGGCAAAAACAGTCTCTGTCTGAACAGAGACTGAGACACTCACCGCCGAGGGAGAGAGAAGGAGAGCTGGACCTAAACGAAATAATTTTCTGACCTAATGAATATCTAGCCTTTTACTCCTGCTGAAGCCCTAAGTTTGTTACCAGTCCAAGTCCTTTACTGGCTTTGCTGCTAGCCTTCTACCCAGCGAACCATGGCCCAGGTCGGGAACGGATCTGGGAATAACGCCGACGATGAGGTGAGGAAGAGGACATGGGTTATGATGATGATGATGATGTATCTTAAACTATGGCTGTGTTCTCGTCTGCATTTGTCTTGGTTTAGATACGGTCATATTGCTCAATACGGAAGTAGGCTACAAGGTTATTTCTGTTGTTGACTAGTTGTGTAGCCTACTATTATTATTCATAATCACATTTCATTTGTAAAGCGCATTTCTCACACCCAATGCGTTTTTATATGGACATAATTGGACACGGGCTATCCTATTACACTGTGTTACATAGTTACCTCGCGGAAGATTAGGTTATGTGACCATAACGGTTGCTGTTAGTAAATTAGCTAGTTAGAAAAGACATGGTCTATTGTACAAGAGTTACAATTAAGTTACACTCTTCATTATCACAATAGCCTACTGTTTCTTACAGACATACATTCTCCTCCTTATCATTCTGTGTGTCTGTCTTGGGCCTACTAGGCAAGTTAGATAAGAACAAATTCCTATTTACAATGACGGCCTACACCGGATAAACCCGCACGATGCTGGGCCAATTGTGCGACGCCCTATGGGACTCTCAATCACGGCCGGTTGTGATACAGCCTGGTTTCGAACCGGGGTGTTTTTTTAGTGACGCCTCTAGCACTGAAATGCAGTGCCTTCGGGAGCCCCAATAAAACAGTCTACGTAATTGCATGTTTGTTGTGCAGCCAGCCAGTAGCGTAAAAACTGCATTTAGCTTAAATATCCCGGTAGACCCTTTGTGACGTGGCTCGCGTTTTCCAGCAGACAGACAGACGGCTGGATTGAGACTAAATGCCCCCGAGCCGCAACACAGCGGGTTATTTCGGGAAGTTCCTGGCAGTTCGGAAGTCACTTGGCTCTCTATAAGTTACGTTCTGAACTCGCTACATTGCATTTTAATGTTTTTAATTTATTTAACCTTTATTTAACTAGGCAAGTCAGTTAAAGAATGTATTCTTATTCACAATTACGGTTTAGGAACAGTGGGGTTAACTGCCTTGTTCAATGCTCTTAATTACGAGGCTACCTGCCGCACAACAGTCCTGCCCTATCAACACTTCTGTTCAAAATTCGCTACATATTGTAGTTTCCTGCCGTGGCACTCCAATATACATACTCTGAAAAATTAAACGTAAAAAAAAAAATGGCTATTATTTATTTTTTAAATCTGTGTTCTGGGTACAGTGCATTTGAAAGTGACAATGTTAGTCATCAGTCATAAGTAGTCAGTCAGTAGTCAGTCATCAGTAGTCAGTAGCCAGTTAGTAGTAGTCAGTCATCAGTAGTCAGTCAGTTGTCAGTCAGTCATCAGTAGTCAGTCATCAGTAGTCAGTCAGTCATCAGTAGTCAGTCAGTCATCAGTAGTCAGTCAGTCATCAGTAGTCAGTCATCAGTAGTCAGTCATCAGTAGCCAGTAGTCAGTCATCAGTAGTCAGTCAGTCATCAGTAGTCAGTCAGTCATCAGTAGTCAGTCATCAGTAGCCAGTAGTCAGTCAGTCATCAGTAGTCAGTCAGTCATCAGTAGTCAGTCATCAGTAGCCAGTAGTCAGTCATCAGTAGTCAGTCAGTCATCAGTAGTCAGTCAGTCATCATTAGTCAGTCAGCCATCAGTAGTCAGTCATCAGTTATCAGTTATCAGTAGTCAGTCAGTAGCAGTCAGTCATCAGTAGTCCGTCAGTAGTCAATCGTCAGTAGTCAGTCATCAGTAGTCAGTCATCAGTAGTCAGTCATCAGTAGTCAATCGTCAGTCATCAGTTGTCAGTCATCAGTTGTCAGTCATCAGTTGTCAGTTGTCAGTAGTCAATCGTCAGTCATCAGTAGTCAGTCATCAGTAGTCAGTCATCAGTAGTTAATCATAAGTCGTCAGTAGTCAGTCGTCAGTAGTCAGTCATCAGTAGTCAGTCATCAGTAATCAGTCATCAGTAGTTAATCATAAGTCGTCAGTAGTCAGTCATCAGTAGTCAGTCAGTCATCAGTAGTCAGTCATCAGTAGCCAGTAGTCAGTCATCAGTAGTCAGTCAGTCATCAGTAGTCAGTCAGTCATCATTAGTCAGTCAGTCGTCAGTAGTCAGTCATCAGTCATCAGTTATCAGTTATCAGTAGTCAGTCAGTAGCAGTCAGTCATCAGTAGTCCGTCAGTAGTCAGTCGTCAGTAGTCAATCATCAGTAGTCAATCGTCAGTAGTCAGTCATCAGTAGTCAGTCATCAGTAGTCAGTCATCAGTAGTTAATCATAAGTCGTCAGTAGTCAGTCGTCAGTAGTCAGTCATCAGTAGTCAGTCATCAGTAGTTAATCATAAGTCGTCAGTAGTCAGTCATCAGTAGTCAGTCATCAGTAGTTAATCATAAGTAGTCAGTTATCAGTCGTCAGTAGTCAGTCATCAGTAGTCAGTCATCAGTAGTCAATCGTCAGTCATCAGTAGTCAGTCATCAGTTGTCAGTCATCAGTTGTCAGTCATCAGTTGTCAGTAGTCAATCGTCAGTCATCAGTAGTCAGTCATCAGTAGTCAGTCATCAGTAGTTAATCATAAGTTGTCAGTATGCTATCAACACACTCATTGCTGGACATAAAGTGATAGTGACAGACTCCATTCGAATGGGGACTGGAAACACAAACACACTGTACACACACACACACACACACACACACACACACACACACACACACACACACACATACACACACACACACACACCACTAGACTCCAGCGTCAGTCCTCATCAATTAGTTAGTAGTGTCCCATTACCTGTGGTGGAACAAATCAGCTCGTGTGTGTGTGTGTGTGTGTGTGTGTGTGTGTGTGTGTGTGTGTGTGTGTGTGTGTGTGTGTGTGTGTGTGTGTGTGTGTGTAATGCTGAGAGAATGTCCTTGTGACACATCATCATCTGTTAATGAACTGACTGATATGTAAACGGCAACCTTGAGATGAGAGAGAAATGGAGGATATTGTGTATTGGACAGCAACAAAATTATTCTAATCTATTTTTTTAAATGTGTAATATTATGTTTTTATTTAACCTGCGGCGGGCTCAGCTGTTGTGATCTAGTTATCCTGATACTCAGTCATACCATTAACCCTACAGCCCCACTGTTAGGAGGGTTTTATTGGTGACACGTGTGTGTGTGTGTGTGTGTGTGTGCTGGACAGGGAGAGAATGTGTTCACTGTTAAAAGCTGTCTGATTAACAGGCCTGGGTGATGTCGTTTTGTAGAAACCATCGATCTGATCTAGACAGTAAAACATTGCCTCAGGAGGGGCGGGGGGCGGAGTGCTCTCTCTCTCTCTCTCTCTCTCTCTCTCTCTCTCTCTCTGTGTGTGTGTAGGCTGTTGTCACGATTTTATGTAAGTGACTATCATGCTATTATTAGCATCCTCTCAGAGCTGGACAGGGGGGACTGGATGGGTGTGAGTGGGGAGCTGGACAGGGGGGGGACTGGATGGGTGTGAGTGGGGAGATTGACAGTGGGGACTGGATGGGTGTGAGTGGGGAGCTGGACAGGGGGGACTGGATGGGTGTGAGTGGGGAGCTGGACAGGGGGGACTGGATGGGTGTGAGTGGGGAGCTGGACAGGGGGGGGACTGGATGGGTGTGAGTGGGGAGCTGGACAGGGGGGACTGGATGGGTGTGAGTGGGGAGCTGGACAGGGGGGACTGGATGGGTGTGAGTGGGGAGCTGGACAGGGGGGGACTGGATGGGTGTGAGTGGGGAGCTGGACAGGGGGGGACTGGATGGGTGTGAGTGGGGAGCTGGACAGGGGGGGACTGGATGGGTGTGAGTGGGGAGCTGGACAGGGGGGGACTGGATAGGTGTGAGTGGGGAGCTGGACAGGGGGGGACTGGATGGGTGTGAGTGGGGAGCTGGACAGGGGGGGACTGGATGGGTGTGAGTGGGGAGCTGGACAGGGGGGGACTGGATGGGTGTGAGTGGGGAGCTGGACAGGGGGGGACTGGATGGGTGTGAGTGGGGAGCTGGACAGGGGGGGACTGGATGGGTGTGAGTGGGGAGCTGGACAGGGGGGGACTGGATGGGTGTGAGTGGGGAGCTGGACAGGGGGGGACTGGATGGGTGTGAGTGGGGAGCTGTCTTAGGTGAACCAACGAGAATGTCAAAGGGCTTTATTGGCATGGGAACAGGTTTACATGGCCAAGTGAAGAAACCCAACAACAAACACCAAAACAATCAGACATGAACTGGAAACATTACACACAAGTGTGTGTCTCTCTCTCTCTCAATTTCAGCTTAAAGGCTTTATTGCTATGGGAAACATGTGTCAACATTGCCAACGTAAGTGAAATAGATCATAAACAAATTGAAGTAAACAATACATTAACAGTAAACATTACACTCACAGAAGTTGAAATAGAATAAAGACATTTCAAATGTCATTATGTCTGTATGTGTCGCACATCTCCCTAGTTACATAAAGGGACATCCGTAAGGATGTGCAAATAGTTAAAGTACAAAAGGGAAAATAAATCAACATAAATATGGGTTGTATTTACAATGGTGTTTGTTCTTCACTGGTTGCCCTTTTCTCGTGGCAACAGGTCACACATCTTGCTGCTGTGATGTCACACTGTGTTATTTCACCCAGTAGATATGGGAGTTTATCAAGGTTGGAATTATTTGTGTATCTGTGTAATCTGAGGGAAATATGTGTCTCTAATACAGTCATACATTTGTCAGGAGGTTAGGAAGTGCAGCTCAGTTTCCACCTCATTTTGTGGGCAGTGAGCACATAGCCTGTCTTCTCTTGAGAGCCATGTCTGCCTACGGCGGCCTTTCTCAATAGCAAGGCTATGCTCACTGAGTCTGTACATAGTCAAAGCTTTCCTTAAGTTTGGGCCAGTCACAGTGGTCAGGTATTCTGCCACTGTGTACTCTCTCAACACCACAGGCCTTTTTGGGTTGGAGGGATTTTATTTTGTCCTGTAGTTCATTCAATGTAATTGGAGAATCCAGTGGGTTCTGGAATCCAGTGGGTTCTGGAATCCAGTGGGTTCTGGAATCCAGTGGGTTCTGGTCTTTAATAGTTGATTCTAAGATTTGTATTTGATCATGTATATGTTTTTGCTGTTTGTTCTTTGTTATAGAGATAAAGATATTGGTGGTGCTGTGGTTGGTATGGTCCTCTATGATCTGGGTGGGGTGGCCCTCTATGGTCTGAGTGGGGTCCTCTATGGTCTGGGTGGGGTGGTCCTCTATGGTCTGGGTGGGATGGTCCTCTATGGTCTGGGTGGGGTGGTCCTCTATGGTCTGGGTGGGGTGGTCCTCTATGGTCTGGGTGGGGTGGGCCTCTATGGTCCTCTATGATCTGGGTGGGGTGGTCCTCTATGGTCTGAGTGGGGGTCCTCTATTGTCCTCTATGGTCTGGGTGGGGGTTCTCTATGGTCTGGGTGGTCCTCTATGGTCTGAGTGGGGTCCTCTATGGTCTGGGTGGGGGTCCTCTATGGTCTGGGTGGGGTGGTCCTCTATGGTCTGGGTGGGGTGGTCCTCTATGGTCTGGGTGGGGTGGGCCTCTATGGACCTCTATGATCTGGGTGGGGTGGTCCTCTATGGTCTGAGTGGGGTCCTCTATTGTCCTCTATGGTCTGGGTGGGGGTTCTCTATGGTCTGGATGGGGGTCTCTATGGTCTGGGTGGGGTCCTCTATGGTCTGGGTGGGGGTTCTCTATGGTCTGGATGGGGGTCTCTATGGTCTGGGTGGGGTCCTCTATGGTCTGAGTGGGGTCCTCTATGGTCTGGGTGGGGTCCTCTATGGTCTGAGTGGGGTCCTCTATGGTCTGGGTGGGGGTCCTCTATGGTCTGGGTGGGGTCCTCTATGGTCTGGGTGGGGTGGTCCTCTATTGTCTGGGTGGGGGGTCCTCTGGTCTGGGTGGGGGTCCTCTATGGTCTGGGTGGGGTGGTCCTCTATGGTCTGGGTGGGGTCCTCTATGGTCCTCTATGGTCTGAGGGGTCCTCTATGGTCCTCTATGGTCTGGGTGGGGTGGTCCTCTATGGTCTGGGTGGGTCCTCTATTGTCCTCTATGGTCTGAGTAGGGGGGATCCTCCATGGTCCTCTTTGGTCTGAGTGGGGTCCTCTATGGTCTGGGTGGGGTGGCCCTCTATGGTCTGGGTGCGGTGGTCCTCTATGGTCTGGGTGGGGTGGGCCTCTATGGTCCTCTATGATCTGGGTGGGGTGGTCCTCTATGGTCTGAGTGGGGTCCTCTATTGTCCTCTATGGTCTGGGTGGGGTCCTCTATTGTCCTCTATGATCTGGGTGGGGTCCTCTATGGTCTGGGTGGGGGTCCTCTATGGTCTGAGTGGGTGGTCCTCTATGATCTGGGTGGGGTCCTCTATGGTCTGGGTGGGGGTCCTCTATGGTCTGGATGGGGTCCTCTATGGTCTGGTGGGGGTCCTCTATGGTCTGGGTGGGGTGGCCCTCTATGATCTGGGTGGGTGGTCCTCTATGGTCTGGGTGTGGGTCATCTATGGTCTGGGTGGGGTCCTCTATGGACCTCTATGGTACTCTATGATCTGGGTGGGGTCCTCTATGGTCTGGGTGGGGTCCTCTATGGTCTGGGTGGGGTGGTCCTCTATGGTCCTCTATGGTCTGGGTGGGTGGTCCTCTATGATCTTGGTGGGGTCCTCTATGGTCTGGGTGGGGGTCCTCTATGGTCTGGATGGGGTCCTCTATGGTCTGGTGGGGTCCTCTATAGTCTGGGTGGGGTGGTCCTCTATGGTCTGGGTGGGGGTCCTCTATGGTCTGGGTGGGGTGGTCCTCTATGGACCTCTATGGTCTGGGTGGGGTGGTACTCTATGTTCTGGGTGGGATGGTCCTCTATGGTCTGGGTCGGGGGTCCTCTATGGACCTCTATGGACCTCTATGGTCTAGGTGGGGTGGTCCTCTATGGTCTGGGTGGAGTCCTCTATAGTCTGGGTGGGGTGGTCCTCTATGGTCTGGGTGGGGTGGTCCTCTATGGTCTGGGTGTGGGTCCTCTATGGTCTGAGTGGGGTCCTCTATGGTCTAGGTGGGGTGGTCCTCTATGGTCTGGGTGGGGTCCTCTATAGTCTGGGTGGGGTGGTCCTCTATGGTCTGGGTGGGTGGTCCTCTATGGTCTGGGTGTGGGTCATCTATGGTCTGGGTGGGGTCCCCTATCGTCCTCTATGGTACTCTATGATCTGGGTGGGGTCCTCTATGGTCTGGGTGGGGTCCTCTATGGTCTGGGTGGGGTGGTCCTCTATGGTCTGGGTGGGTGGTCCTCTATGATCTGGGTGGGGTCCTCTATGGTCTGGGTGGGGGGTCCTCTATGGTCTGGATGGGGTCCTCTATGGTCTGGTGGGGGTCCTCTATGGTCTGGTGGGGTCCTCTATAGTCTGGGTGGGGTGGTCCTCTATGGTCTGGGTGGGGGTCCTCTATGGTCTGGGTTGGGTGGTCCTCTATGGACCTCTATGGTCTGGGTGGGGTGGTCCTCTATGTTCTGGGTGGGATGGGTCCTCTATGGTCTGGGTCGGGGGTCCTCTATGGACCTCTATGGACCTCTATGGTCTAGGTGGGGTGGTCCTCTATGGTCTGGGTGGGGTCCTCTATGGTCTGGGTGGGGGGTCCTCTAAGGTCTGGGTGGGGTGGTCCTCTATGTTCTGGGTGGAGGTTCTCTATGGTCTAGGTGGGGTCCTCTATGGTCTGAGTGGGTCCTCTATGGTCTGGGTGGGGTCCTCTATGGTCTGGGTGGGGTGGTCCTCTATGGTCTGGGTGGGCTCCTCTATGGTCTGAGTGGGGTCCTCTATGGTCCTCTATGGTCTGGGTGGGGTGGTCCTCTATGGTCTGGTTGGGTCCTCTATTGTCCTCTATGGTCTGAGTAGGGGGGATCCTCCATGGGCATCTATGGTCTGGGTGGGGTGGCCCTCTATGGTCTGGGTGGGGTGGCCCTCTATGGTCTGGGTGGGGTGGTCCTCTATGGTCTGGGTGGGGTGGGCCTCTATGGTCCTCTATGGTCTGGGTGGGGTGGGCCTCTATGGTCCTCTATGGTCTGGGTGGGGTCCTCTATGGTCTGGATGGGGTCCTCTATGGTCTGGTGGGGTCCTCTATGGTCTGGTGGGGTCCTCTATGGTCTGGTGGGGTCCTCTATAGTCCGGGTGGGGTGGTCCTCTATGGTCTGGGTGGGGTCCTCTATGGTCTGGGTGGGGTGGCCCTCTATGTTCTGGGTGGGATGGTCCTCTATGGTCTGGGTCGGGGTCCTCTATGGACCTCTATGGACCTCTATGGTCTAGGTGGGGTGGTCCTCTATGGTCTGGGTGGGGTCCTCTATAGTCTGGGTGGGGTGGTCCTCTATGGTCTGGGTGGGGTGGTCCTCTATGGTCTGGGTGGGTGGTCCTCTATGATCTGGGTGGGGTCCTCTATGGTCTGGGTGGGGGTCCTCTATGGTCTGGGTGGGGTGGTCCTCTATGGTCTGAGTGGGGTCCTCTATGTTCTGAATGGGGGGGTTCTCTATGGTCCTATATGCTCTTGGTGGGGTCCTCTATTGTCCTCTATGGTCTGGGTGGGGGTTCTCTATGGTCTGAGTGGGGTCCTCTATGGTCTGGGTGGGGTGGTCCTCTATGGTCTGGGTGGGATGGTCCTCTATGGTCTGGGTGGGGTGGTCCTCTATGGTCTGGGTGGGGTGGTCCTCTATGGTCTGGGTGGGGTGGGCCTCTATGGTCCTCTATGATCTGGGTGGGGTGGTCCTCTATGGTCTGAGTGGGGGTCCTCTATTGTCCTCTATGGTCTGGGTGGGGGTTCTCTATGGTCTGGGTGGTCCTCTATGGTCTGAGTGGGGTCCTCTATGGTCTGGGTGGGGGTCCTCTATGGTCTGGGTGGGGTGGTCCTCTATGGTCTGGGTGGGGTGGTCCTCTATGGTCTGGGTGGGGTGGGCCTCTATGGACCTCTATGATCTGGGTGGGGTGGTCCTCTATGGTCTGAGTGGGGTCCTCTATTGTCCTCTATGGTCTGGGTGGGGGTTCTCTATGGTCTGGATGGGGGTCTCTATGGTCTGGGTGGGGTCCTCTATGGTCTGGGTGGGGGTTCTCTATGGTCTGGATGGGGGTCTCTATGGTCTGGGTGGGGTCCTCTATGGTCTGAGTGGGGTCCTCTATGGTCTGGGTGGGGTCCTCTATGGTCTGAGTGGGGTCCTCTATGGTCTGGGTGGGGGTCCTCTATGGTCTGGGTGGGGTCCTCTATGGTCTGGGTGGGGTGGTCCTCTATTGTCTGGGTGGGGGTCCTCTGGTCTGGGTGGGGGTCCTCTATGGTCTGGGTGGGGTGGTCCTCTATGGTCTGGGTGGGGTCCTCTATGGTCCTCTATGGTCTGAGGGGTCCTCTATGGTCCTCTATGGTCTGGGTGGGGTGGTCCTCTATGGTCTGGGTGGGTCCTCTATTGTCCTCTATGGTCTGAGTAGGGGGGATCCTCCATGGTCCTCTTTGGTCTGAGTGGGGTCCTCTATGGTCTGGGTGGGGTGGCCCTCTATGGTCTGGGTGCGGTGGTCCTCTATGGTCTGGGTGGGGTGGGCCTCTATGGTCCTCTATGATCTGGGTGGGGTGGTCCTCTATGGTCTGAGTGGGGTCCTCTATTGTCCTCTATGGTCTGGGTGGGGTCCTCTATGGTCCTCTATGATCTGGGTGGGGTCCTCTATGGTCTGGGTGGGGGTCCTCTATGGTCTGAGTGGGTGGTCCTCTATGATCTGGGTGGGGTCCTCTATGGTCTGGGTGGGGGTCCTCTATGGTCTGGATGGGGTCCTCTATGGTCTGGTGGGGGTCCTCTATGGTCTGGGTGGGGTGGCCCTCTATGATCTGGGTGGGTGGTCCTCTATGGTCTGGGTGTGGGTCATCTATGGTCTGGGTGGGGTCCTCTATGGACCTCTATGGTACTCTATGATCTGGGTGGGGTCCTCTATGGTCTGGGTGGGGTCCTCTATGGTCTGGGTGGGGTGGTCCTCTATGGTCCTCTATGGTCTGGGTGGGTGGTCCTCTATGATCTTGGTGGGGTCCTCTATGGTCTGGGTGGGGGTCCTCTATGGTCTGGATGGGGTCCTCTATGGTCTGGTGGGGTCCTCTATAGTCTGGGTGGGGTGGTCCTCTATGGTCTGGGTGGGGGTCCTCTATGGTCTGGGTGGGGTGGTCCTCTATGGACCTCTATGGTCTGGGTGGGGTGGTACTCTATGTTCTGGGTGGGATGGTCCTCTATGGTCTGGGTCGGGGGTCCTCTATGGACCTCTATGGACCTCTATGGTCTAGGTGGGGTGGTCCTCTATGGTCTGGGTGGAGTCCTCTATAGTCTGGGTGGGGTGGTCCTCTATGGTCTGGGTGGGGTGGTCCTCTATGGTCTGGGTGTGGGTCCTCTATGGTCTGAGTGGGGTCCTCTATGGTCTAGGTGGGGTGGTCCTCTATGGTCTGGGTGGGGTCCTCTATAGTCTGGGTGGGGTGGTCCTCTATGGTCTGGGTGGGTGGTCCTCTATGGTCTGGGTGTGGGTCATCTATGGTCTGGGTGGGGTCCCCTATCGTCCTCTATGGTACTCTATGATCTGGGTGGGGTCCTCTATGGTCTGGGTGGGGTCCTCTATGGTCTGGGTGGGGTGGTCCTCTATGGTCTGGGTGGGTGGTCCTCTATGATCTGGGTGGGGTCCTCTATGGTCTGGGTGGGGGGTCCTCTATGGTCTGGATGGGGTCCTCTATGGTCTGGTGGGGGTCCTCTATGGTCTGGTGGGGTCCTCTATAGTCTGGGTGGGGTGGTCCTCTATGGTCTGGGTGGGGGTCCTCTATGGTCTGGGTTGGGTGGTCCTCTATGGACCTCTATGGTCTGGGTGGGGTGGTCCTCTATGTTCTGGGTGGGATGGGTCCTCTATGGTCTGGGTCGGGGTCCTCTATGGACCTCTATGGACCTCTATGGTCTAGGTGGGGTGGTCCTCTATGGTCTGGGTGGGGTCCTCTATGGTCTGGGTGGGGGGTCCTCTAAGGTCTGGGTGGGGTGGTCCTCTATGTTCTGGGTGGAGGTTCTCTATGGTCTAGGTGGGGTCCTCTATGGTCTGAGTGGGTCCTCTATGGTCTGGGTGGGGTCCTCTATGGTCTGGGTGGGGTGGTCCTCTATGGTCTGGGTGGGCTCCTCTATGGTCTGAGTGGGGTCCTCTATGGTCCTCTATGGTCTGGGTGGGGTGGTCCTCTATGGTCTGGTTGGGTCCTCTATTGTCCTCTATGGTCTGAGTAGGGGGGATCCTCCATGGGCATCTATGGTCTGGGTGGGGTGGCCCTCTATGGTCTGGGTGGGGTGGCCCTCTATGGTCTGGGTGGGGTGGTCCTCTATGGTCTGGGTGGGGTGGGCCTCTATGGTCCTCTATGGTCTGGGTGGGGTGGGCCTCTATGGTCCTCTATGGTCTGGGTGGGGTCCTCTATGGTCTGGATGGGGTCCTCTATGGTCTGGTGGGGTCCTCTATGGTCTGGTGGGGTCCTCTATGGTCTGGTGGGGTCCTCTATAGTCCGGGTGGGGTGGTCCTCTATGGTCTGGGTGGGGTCCTCTATGGTCTGGGTGGGGTGGCCCTCTATGTTCTGGGTGGGATGGTCCTCTATGGTCTGGGTCGGGGTCCTCTATGGACCTCTATGGACCTCTATGGTCTAGGTGGGGTGGTCCTCTATGGTCTGGGTGGGGTCCTCTATAGTCTGGGTGGGGTGGTCCTCTATGGTCTGGGTGGGGTGGTCCTCTATGGTCTGGGTGGGTGGTCCTCTATGATCTGGGTGGGGTCCTCTATGGTCTGGGTGGGGGTCCTCTATGGTCTGGGTGGGGTGGTCCTCTATGGTCTGAGTGGGGTCCTCTATGTTCTGAATGGGGGGGTTCTCTATGGTCCTATATGCTCTTGGTGGGGTCCTCTATTGTCCTCTATGGTCTGGGTGGGGGTTCTCTATGGTCTGGGTGGGTCCTCTATGGTCTGAGTGGGGTCCTCTATGGTCTGGGTGGGGTGGTCCTCTATGGTCTGGGTGGGGTGGTCCTCTATGGTCTTGGTGGGGTGGTCCTCTATTTTCTGAGTGGGGGGGGGTTCTCTATTGTCCTCTATGGTCTTGGTGGGGTCCTCTATTGTCCTCTATGGTCTGGGTGGGGGTTCTCTATGGTCTGGGTGGGGTGGTCCTCTATGGTCTGAGTGGGGGGGGTTCTCTATGGTCCTCTATGGTCTTGGTGGGGTCCTCTATTGTCCTCTATGGTCTGGGTCGGGGGTCCTCTATGGACCTCTATGGACCTCTATGGTCTAGGTGGGATGGTCCTCTATGGTCTGGGTGGGGTGGTCCTCTATGGTCTGGGTGGGGGTCCTCTATGGTCTGGGTGGGGTGGTCCTCTATGGTCTGGGTGGGGTGGTCCTCTATGATCTGGGTGGGGTCCTTTATGGTCTGGGTGGGGTCCTCTATGGTCTGGGTGGGGTGGTCCTCTATGGTCTGGGTGGGGTGGTCCTCTATGGTCTGGGTCGGGGGTCCTCTATGGACCTCTATGGACCTCTATGGTCTAGGTGGGGTGGTCCTCTATGGTCTGGGTGGGGTCCTCTATGGTCTGGGAGGGGGTCCTCTAAGGTCTGGGTGGGGTGGTCCTCTATGGTCTGGGTGCGGTGGTCCTCCATGTTCTGGGTGGAGGTTCTCTATGGTCTGGGTGGGTCCTCTATGGTCTGGGTGGGGTGGTCCTCTATGGTCTGGGTGGGGTCCTCTATGGTCTGAGTGGGGTTGTCTATGGTCCTCTATGGTCTGGGTGGGGTGGTCCTCTATGGTCTGGTTGGGTCCTCTATTGTCCTCTATGGTCTGAGTAGGGGGGGATCCTCCATGGGCATCTATGGTCTGGGTGGGGTGGCCCTCTATGGTCTGGGTGGGGTGGCCCTCTATGGTCTGGTTGGGGTGGTCCTCTATGGTCTGGGTGGGGTGGGCCTCTATAGTCCTCTATGATCTCGGTGGGGTGGTCCTCTATGGTCTGAGTGGGGTCCTCTATTGTCCTCTATGGTCTGGGTGGGGTGGTTCTCTATGGTCTGAGTGGGTCCTCTATGGTCTGGTTGGGGGTCCTCTATGGTCTGAGTGGGTCCTCTATGGTCTGAGTGGTCCTCTATGGTCTGAGTGGGGTCCTCTATGGTCTGAGTGGGGTCCTCTATGGTCTGAGTGGGGTCCTCTATGGTCTGGGTGGGGTTGTTCTCTATGGTCTGAGTGGGGTCCTCTATGGTCCTCTATGGTCTGGGTGGGGTCCTCTATGGTCTGAGTGGGGGGGGGTCCTCCATGGTCCTCTTTGGTCTGAGTGGGGTCCTCTATGGTCTGGGTGGGGTGGTCCTCTATGGTCTGGGTGGGGTGGTCCTCTATGGTCTGGGTGGGGTGGGCCTCTATGGTCCTCTATGATCTGGGTGGGGTGGTCCTCTATGGTCTGAGTGGGGTCCTCTATTGTCCTCTATGGTCTGGGTGGGGTGGTTCTCTATGGTCTGAGTGGGTCCTCTATGGTCCTCTATGGTCTGGGTGGGGGGTCCTCTATGGTCTGAGTGGGGTCCTCTATGGTCTGAGTGGGGTCCTCTATGGTCTGAGTGGGGTCCTCTATGGTCCTCTATGGTCTGGTTGGGGGTCCTCTATGGTCTGAGTGGGGTCCTCTATGGTCTGAGTGGGGTCCTCTATGGTCTGAGTGGGGTCCTCTATGGTCTGAGTGGGGTCCTCTATGGTCTGGGTGGGGTGGTCCTCTATGGTCTGGGTGGGGTAGTCCTCTATGGTCTGGGTGGGGTGGTCCTCTATGGTCCTCTATGATCTGGGTGGGGTGGTCCTCTATGGTCCTCTATGATCTAGGTGGGGTGGTCCTCTATGGTCTGAATGGGGTCCTCTATGGTCTGGGTGGGGTGGTCCTCTATGGTCTGGGTGGGGTGGTCCTCTATGGTCTGGGTGGGGTGGTCCTCTATGGTCTGGGTGGGGGCCCTCTATGATCTGGGTGGGTGGTCCTCTATGGTCTGGGTGGGGTCCTCTATGGTCTGAGTGGGGGTCTGGGTGGGGTCCTTTATGTGTAGGGGTGGGGGGGTCTCGCTGGTCTGAGCAGGGTGTCTATTGCTCTGTTTCTCCAGTGTGAGGTGCTGGGGCTGCTGTTGAGGGTGACGTCCTTCAGGGTCCTGGCAGGGTTGTGATTGCTGCCTTGTATAGGTGGACCTGGTCATAGAGGCTGTTCAAGTCCAGGGTGGAGTGGTGGGCACTACTGCCTTGTAGAGGTGGACCTGGTCATAGAGGCTGTTCAAGTCCAGGGTGGAGTGGTGGGCCAGGAAAACATTTTGGTTTTGAGGCACAGTCACAGGAAATACCTGCATTTACCCGCTGTATGGTAGCAGCGTGGAAGTTTTTTCATGTTATTAAGGTGGAGAAAACCACTTGTGCGTTGGGGAAAGTAGAAGACGCCTTTTCAATCACTCCTTTCAGTGCTGTGGCCACCCTTTCCTGCTGTGCTCTCAGGTTCTTTGTGCCTGTGTGTATTAGCATGTGGCTGGGTGAACCTAGTTGGTTCTCAGACAGAAGGTCTAGGGCGCGCTGGGTGTTTGGACACCAGAGTTTAGACACACTGTGTTTGGGAAAAAGGTTTTTCTCTTGTATATATTTCCCATTTGAGTCCATAAGGAGAACAATCTTTGTCTTGTGTATGTCCTCAGTGGGTGTGGGGGGGTTGTCAGGAGGGCTATCAGGGTGGCTGACAGGGGAGGTGCTCAGGGGGGGTTAGATCCCCTTGGTGTTTGGGGTTTTTCATTTGTCTGTTCTGCTGTGGTGTCGACACTATGGTCTGGGTCTGGGTTGGACTGTTCTGCTGGCGGTGTCGACACTATGGTCTGGGTTGGACTGTTCTGCTGTGGTGTCGATGTTTGTCGGGAGGTGAGGTGGGCTGTTCTGCTGGCTTCTCTGCGGGGGTGGCCAGCTCTCTAATGGGTTGTTCTCTGTCACACGCCATCCCCCTCAACCTCTCCTCCAGCAGTCTGATCCTCTCCTAGTGTTCTGTTCTGCTCCTGCTCTTTCTCCTGTTGAAGTTGTCTCACCACAGTCCAGAGTGCAGATATGTCTCTGTCCACCTCCAGCTCTCCGGGTCTGGTTAAGGGGGTGTTGTTGTGCTGGACTGTTGTCTGGGTCTGTGCTGACTGAAGTGTAATCACCTGCTTTTCCAGCTCTACCTGCCTTACTTCCAGCTGGGTGAATTTATCCTTCATTTCAGTGAGCGAGTAGTACTCTCTGCTGGGAGGTTGACTTTACGTTTGGGGTTGCTCGTCTTTGGGGTTGTTTCATGAAGAGGTCTGACTCGCTCGGGATGTGGGAGTCTTCACCAAGAGAGAGCTTCTCCTGCTGCGCTCCCACTTTAATTAGGTGAAAATCCAGCTGAAACTGTTTGTCGTTGCCCTGTACCATTACTGTTCCTGACTTGTACAGGTTGACATTGGCTGACTCCGTCCTCGTTGTCTAACATCCACCCCTCGTTAACAACCCCTCTCTTAACAATGGGGTAGTGTGCTAATATAGCACTGTGCCAGGGGATGGTTTGTGTGGAAGATGAGGTTACTGATGTTCCCATTTTTAAAAAATAATAGTCAGCAAAAAGTATCTCTTGATTTTCCATAAGCAGTCTTCTTTTTGTACTATTTTCGTGCCTTCTCATTTTTTACATCCAGGGGGTACTTTATTGTAATGACCTCTGAACAACGGGAGGTCACTGTTCCAGCTGGCACTATACTGTCTGCTATCACTGCTCCAGCTGGCACCGTACTGTCTGCTATCACTGCTCCAGCTGGGACTGTACTGTCTGCTATCACTGTTCCAGCTGGCACCACACTGTCTGATATCACTGTTCCAGCTGGCACCATACTGTCTGCTATCACTGCTCCAGCTGGCACCCTACTGTCTGCTATCACTGCTCCAGCTGGCACCGCACTGTCTGCTATCACTGCTCCAGCTGGCACCGCACTGTCTGCTATCACTGCTCCAGCTGGCACCATACTGTCTGCTATCACTGTTCCAGCTGGCACCATACTGTCTACTATCACTGCTCCAGCTGGCACCGTACTGTCTTCTATCACTGCTCCAGCTGGCACCGTACTGTCTGCTATCACTGTTCCAGCTGGCACCGTACTGTCTGCTATCACTGCTCCAGCTGGCACCGTACTGTCTGCTATCACTGCTCCAGCTGGCACCGTACTGTCTGCTATCACTGTTCCAGCTGGCACCGTACTGTCTGCTATCACTGCTCCAGCTGGCACCGTACTGTCTACTATCACTGCTCCAGCTGGCACCGTACTGTCTGCTATCACTGCTCCAGCTGGCACCGTACTGTCTGCTATCACTGCTCCAGCTGGTACCGTACTGTCTGTGTTTCTGTGGGTGTAATGTAACTTGTCTGTTTTTGTGTTTTGCAGGATTGTTTTGAAGATGCCTACGACCGGATACCCGTGTAAGTATTTTAGAGGGCTTGAGGTTCCCCACACACACCACTGTTCATTTAGTCACCACCCTATTGTTCATGACTAAAACTAATGACGTTAACGAGACGCCCTGAAAAACACGAATGACGTTAACGAGACGCCCTGAAAAACACGAATGACGTTAACGAGACGCCCTGAAAAACACCAATGACGTTAACGAGACGCCCTGAAAAACACGAATGACGTTAACGAGACGCCCTGAAAAACACCAATGACGTTAACGAGACGCCCTGAAAAACAACGAATGGCGTTAACGAGACGCCCTGAAAAACACCAATGACGTTAACGAGACGCCCTGAAAACAACGAATGGCGTTAACGAGACGCCCTGAATAACAGGAATGGCGTTAACGAGACGCCCTGAAAAACACGAATGAGTTTTAATTTGACATGAAACTCATTTTCATCCGTTTTGTCCAATCAGAAGCATGCATTGCTTAGCAGAATATTTAATGCAATCCTCTCATTGGTCGATAACATCTTTCAGTTGCGCAGGCTGTTTGAGCTGAGCCGGCTCCCGGGTGCTCGCTTCAATCACTCATCTCTGTTTTGAACTGACACTTCAGTTTTAACTCAATTAGAAACGATATCTTTGATAATCTGTTGTGTGTTACTGCAAATGACTGTCGTATCGTTGTTAATTGTCATCCTTGATGATGTAGAGCACATCACTAGGAGGCAAGACATTCAAAACAACCTTTTATAATTGTCTTCAAAAGTGCAACAACAAACATACACTGAGTGTACAAAACATTAAGAACACCTGCTCTTTCAATTACATACTGTAGACTGACCAGGTGAATCCAGGTGAAAGCTATTGATCCCTTATTGATGTCACCTGTTAAACCCACTTCAAATCAGTGAAGATGAAGTGGGAGGAGACATGTAGATGAAGTGGGAGGAGACATGTAGATGAAGTGGGAGGAGACAGGGTTAAAGAAGGATTGAGACATGGATTGTGTATATGTGCCATTCAGAGGGTGAATGGGCAAGACACAATATTTAAATTCCTTTTAAATGGGGTGTGGTAGTAGGTACCAGGAGCACCAGTTTGTGTCAAGAACTGCAACGCTGCTGGTGTTTTTCACACGCGCAACTCAATAGTAGGAAGGTGTTCTTAATGTTTTGTACACTCAGTGTACATACAGTGGGGCAAAAAAGTATTTAGTCAGCGACCAATTGTGGAGGAGATTTCTATTTACCTTTATTTAACTAGGCAAGTCAGTTAAGAACAAATTCTTATTTTCAATGACGGCCTACCGGGGAACAGTGGGTTTAACTGCCTGTTCAGGGGCAGAACGACAGATTTGTACATTGTCAGCTCGGGGATTTGAACTTGAACTTCCGGTTACTAGTCCAACGCTCTAACCACTAGGCTACCCCGCCGCCCCAATATGAAAATATAATTAAAATATGAAATGTTGGATACATTTCCTATTAAACAAAACTGTATGAATAAGGCTTGAAATGACATGTTTTATAAATATAGTATAATCAAATTATAAAATGACTAAAGATTTCACCTTCCTTTATAACTGTAAAATACATATTTGTATGTTTGGTGTTAGAGGAATATGTGCCTATTTTCTAAAGGTCTCTTGATCTAAATGTCTGCCCCCGTCGCTGTGGGCGTCACACAGAGCTCTGGCTTCCTGGCTTCCTGGACTCATTAGGAACTCGCCTTTCATCTCAAATTAACCTTGTCCGTCTTTGACAAAACGGAAAGTGTTTTTTGTTTGTTAAAAATCTATGAATGATTTTAGATTGATTTTAAAGCCAACTATCAAAAAAGTAATCTCTGAATGTGCTATAGTGATTAAACCCCTCTCTCTTGCTGTGCTACGACGTAAGGATGACAGGCACGTGCTTTATCAGTATATATATATATATACACTACACCCACTATACGATATATACACACTACCCCACTATACTATATATACACACTACCCCACTATACTATATATACACACTACCCCACTATACTATATATACACACTACCCCACTATACTATATATACACACTACCCCACTATACTATATATACACACTACCCCACTATACGATATATACACACTACCCCACTATACTATATATACACACTACCCCACTATACTATATATACACACTACCCCACTATACTATATATACACACTACCCCACTATACTATATATATATATACACACTACCCCACTATACTATATATATATACACACTACCCCACTATACTATATATACACACTACCCCACTATAATATATATATATATATATACACACTACCCCACTATACTATATATACACACTAGCCCACTATACTATATATACACACTACCCCCACTATACTATATATACAAAAGTATATGGACAACTCTTCAAATGAGTGGATTTGGCTATTTCAGCCACACCTGTTGCTGACAGGTGTATAAAATCGAGCACACAGCCATGCAATCTCCATAGACAAACATCGGTAGTAGAATGACCTTCCTGAAGAGCTCAGTGACTTTCAACGTGGCACTGTCTTAGGATGCCTTCTTTCCAACAAGTCAGTTTGCCCTGCTAGAGCTGCCCCGGTCAACTGTAAGTGCTGTTATCGTGAAGTGGAAACGTCTAGGAGCAACAACGGCTCTGCCACGAAGTGGTAGGCACAAAAAGCTCACAGAACGGGACCGCAGAGTGCTGAAGCGTATAAATATCGTCTGTCTTCGGTTGCAACACTCACTACCAAGTTCCAAACTGCCTCTGGAAGCAACGTCAGCAAAATAACTGTTAGTCGGGAGCTTCATGAAATGGGTTTCCATGGCCGAGCAGCCGCACACAAGCCTAACATTACCATGTGCAATGCCAAGCATCGAGTGGTGTAAAGCTCGCTGCCATTGGACTCTGGAATAGAGGAAACACGTTCTCCTGGAGTGATGAATCACATTTCACCTTCTGGCAGTCTGACAGACAAATCTGGGTTTTTGCAGATTCCAGTAGAACACTACCTGCCCCAATGCATAGTGCCAAATGTAAAGTTTGGTGGAGGAGGAATAATGGTCTGGGGCTGTTTTTCATGGTTCGGGCCCCTTAGTTCCAGTGAAGGGAAATCTTAGTGCTACAGCATAGAATGACATTCTAGATGATTCCAGGTTCGTGGCAGGTCCTTTCCTGTTTCAGCATGACAATGACCCCGGGCACAAAGCGAGGTCCATACAGAAATGGTTTGTTGAGATCGGTGTGGAAGAACTTGACTGGCCTGCACCGAGCCCTGACCTCAACCCCATCGAACACTGTTGGGATGAATTGGAACACCGACTGCGAGCTAGGCCTAATCACCCAAAATCAGTGCCCGACCTCACTAATGTTCTTGTGGCCGAATGGAAGCAAGTCCCCGCAGAAATTTTCCAACATCTAGTGGGAAACCTCCCTAGAAGAGTGGAGGCTGTTATAGCAGCAATGTTCCAACATCTAGTGGAAAGCCTTCCTAGAAGAGTGGAGGCTGTTATAGCAGCAAAGGGGGGAACCAACTCTATATTAATACCCATGATTTTGTAATGAGATGTGCGACGAGTAGGTGTCCACATACTTTTGATCACGTCGTGTATTTCCATTCAGCTCCAGCTGTTACACACTCCTCTCCCATTTCTATATGTTGTTCTGTTTCCTCCCTTCTCTTTCTTTGGATGCATATTAGACAGGAATGTGTGTGTGTGTGTGTGTGTGTGTGTGTGTGTGTGTGTGTGTGTGTGTGTGTGTGTGTGTGTGTGTGTGTGTGTGTGTGTGTGTGAGAGATTAGCTGTGCTCTAGCTGTAGACAACAGTCACCATCCATCACAGATGCAGCAATATCCCTCTCTCTTTTTCCATCCTCGCCCTTTCTAGTTTTTACTGCCCTCCCACCCTCTGTCTCTCTCTCCCGCTCTCTTTCTACTTGCTCTCTCTCTCTCTCTCTCTTTCTACTTGCTCTCTCTCTCTCTCTTCCCTCCCACCCCACTCTCTTTCTGTCTCATCTCTCTCTTCCCCCCCTCTCCCCCGGTCTCTCTCTGTTATTTTTAACTATTTGTCCTCTGAGATGGGGGATCTGCTAAGCTAGGACTGCTTGAGAGAGGGAGAGGGGGAGGGTGAGAGAGAGAGAGAGGGAGGGGAGAGAGAGAGAGACAACACTGCGTTTAGACTCCTACGTGAAGTAGAATCTCTACAGAATGAATATCCATTTTGTTGGAATGTATCGAAAGTAGTCTAATAGCATCGGGGGATGGGTGCCATTTTTACGGGCTCCTAACCAACTATGGGCTCCTAACCAACTACGGGCTCCTAACCAACTATGGGCTCCTAACCAACTATGGGCTCCTAACCAACTATGGGCTCCTAACCAACTATGGGCTCCTAACCAACTATGGGCTCCTAACCAACTATGGGCTCCTAACCAACTACGGGCTCCTAACCAACTACGGGCTCCTAACCAACTACGGGCTCCTAACCAACTATGGGCTCCTAACCAACTATGGGCTCCTAACCAACTACGGGCTCCTAACCAACTATGGGCTCCTAACCAACTATGGGCTCCTAACCAACTACGGGCTCCTAACCAACTATGGGCTCCTAACCAACTATGGGCTCCTAACCAACTACGGGCTCCTAACCAACTATGGGCTCCTAACCAACTATGGGCTCCTAACCAACTATGGGCTCCTAACCAACTATGGGCTCCTAACCAACTACGGGCTCCTAACCAACTACGGGCTCCTAACCAACTACGGGCTCCTAACCAACTATGGGCTCCTAACCAACTATGGGCTCCTAACCAACTATGGGCTCCTAACCAACTATGGGCTCCTAACCAACTATGGGCTCCTAACCAACTACGGGCTCCTAACCAACTACGGGCTCCTAACCAAGTACGGCCTCCTAACCAACTACGGCCTCCTAACCAACTATGGGCTCCTAACCAACTACGGGCTCCTAACCAACTATGGGCTCCTAACCAACTACGGGCTCCTAACCAACTACGGGCTCCTAACCAACTATGGGCTCCTAACCAACTATGGGCTCCTAACCAACTATGGGCTCCTAACCAACTATGGGCTCCTAACCAACTATGGGCTCCTAACCAACTATGGGCTCCTAACCAACTATGGGCTCCTAACCAACTACGGGCTCCTAACCAACTATGGGCTCCTAACCAACTATGCTATTTTTATTTTTTTTAAATGTCATGTTATTTGTAACATGTTTTGTACATAATGTTGCTGTTACCGTCTCTTATGACCGAAAATAACTTCTGGACTTCTGAACAGCGAACTGGAACAAGGTTATTTTCTTGAATGAGTCGGATGCAAAGGCCCAAATCCCCATAATTTGCATGAAGAAAATACGAAAAAAAAGAGGGGCGGAGGTCGGGGTGCCTTGTGAGAATTCGTTGGCGTAAACCTCCACTATCATCTGTATTATTAGCCAGCTAGTCACTGGAAAACAAAATGGATGATCTACGATTAACACGCATATCCTCCCAACGGGACCTTAAAAACTGTAATGTCTTATTTTTCATTGAGTCGTGGCTGAACGACGACACGGATAATAGCTGGCTGGGTTTTCCGTGCATCGGCAGGACAGAGCAGCTACGTCTGGTAAGACGAGGGGCGGTGGTGTGTGTGTCTCTTAACAGCTGGTGCGCGATGTCTAATATTAAAGAAGTATCGAGGTATTGCTCGCCTGAGGTAGAGTATCTCATGATAAGCTGTAGACCAACACTATCTACCAAGAGAGTTTTCATCTGTATTATTCATAGCCGTCTATTTACCACCACAGACCGATGCTGGCACTAAGACCAGAGCTGTATGAGGCCATAAGCAAAGAAGAAATGCTCATCCAGAGGCAGCGCTCCTAGTGGCCGGGGACTTTAATGCAGGATAACTCTCATCCAGATGCAGCGCTCCTAGTGGCCGGGGACTTTAATGCAGGATAACTCTCATCCAGATGCAGCGCTCCTAGTGGCCGGGGACTTTAATGCAGGCAAACTTCAATCTGTTTTACCTAATTTCTATCAGCATGTTACATGTTAAATGTGCAATCAGAGGGGGAAAAAAACTCTAGACTCCACACACAGAGACTTATATAAAGCTCTCCCTTGTCCATTTGACAAATCTGACCATAATTCTATCCTCATGATTCCTGCTTACAAGCAAAAAAACTAAAGTAGGAAGCACCAGCGACTTGCTCAATACAGAAGTGGTCAGATGACGCGGATGCCAAAGCTACAGGACTGTTTTACTCAGTCTGGAATATGTTCCAGGGTTCATTTAATTTATAAATACAAATGTAACCTTTATTTAACTAGGCAAGTCGGTTAAGAACAAATTCTTATTTACAATGACAGCCTACCCCAGCCACACCTGGGCCAATTGGGCACCGCCCTATGGGACTCCCAATCATGGCCAGATGTGATGCAGCCTGGATTTGAAACCAGGTACAGTGACACCTCTTGCACTGAGATGCAGTGTCTTAGACCACTGCGACACTCGGAAGCCCAATGGCTTTAAGGACTACAATGGGGAAATGCAAATTAATTACTTAAAAATCATAGAATGCGATTAATGGATTATTGTTTTAGATTCCGTTCTCACAGTTGAAGTGTACCTATGATAACAATTACAGACCTCTACATGCTTTGTAAGTAGGAAAACCTGCAAAATCAGCAGTGTATCAAATACTTGTTCTCCTCACTGTAAATCACCTCAGTCACCGGCTTCACCAATAAGTGCATCGACAATGTCGTCCCCACAGTGACCGTATACCCCAACCAGAAGCCATGGATTACAGGCAACATTCACATCGAGCTAAAGGCTAGAGCTGCCGGTGTCAAGGCACGGGGACACTAATCCTTTTTATGCTTGCTTCGAGGCAAGCAACACTGAACACTCTCTCTCCTCTCTCTCTGTCTCTCCCCCCCCCCCCCCCCCCCCAGGGCTGGTAAGATGGATTTGAAGACTTCCATAGAAGAGTGTTCTATGGCTCTGAACCTGGTCCTGAACAACAAATTCTCAGAGGCCCTGGACCTCCTCAAACCATGGTACTAACACGTGTCTGTTTGTTGACCTCTGGGATGTTTAACGTATGGACTCTGTGTGTTTTTTTGTCTTGCTTGGAGACTAAGTTTGATTGGTTGATTCCAGGTGGAAGGACAGTATGTATCACGCTCTGGGCTACAGTTCTATCCTGGTGATGCAGGCTGCCATGACGTTTGAACACAGAGACATACAGACAGCCATGGCCGTCATCAAAGAGGCCTTAACAACCTGCCAGAGGTACACACACACACACACACACACACACACACACACACACACACACACACACAAACTCTCTCTCATGTATCTCCTTTTACTGTTTGTAGGTTCAGGAAGAGAAACTCTGTGGTGGAGTCTATCTCCAGTCTGGTGACCAAACAGTCTAATGACCACCTCAGAGAAGGTGAGTGTTGAACTGACCACCTCAGGCTAGTGTTGAACTGACCACCTCAGACTAGTGTTGAACTGACCACCTCAGACTAGTGTTGAACTGACCACCTCAGACTAGTGTTGAACTGACCACCTCAGACTAGTGTTGAACTGACCACCTCAGACTAGTGTTGAACTGACCACCTCAGACTAGTGTTGAACTGACCACCTCAGACTAGTGTTGAACTGACCACCTCAGACTAGTGTTGAACTGACCACCTCAGACTAGTGTTGAACTGACCACCTCAGACTAGTGTTGAACTGACCACCTCAGACTAGTGTTGAACTGACCACCTCAGACTAGTGTTGAACTGACCACCTCAGACTAGAATAGTGTTGAACTGACCACCTCAGACTAGACTAGTGTTGAACTGACCACCTCAGACTAGACTAGTGTTGAACTGACCACCTCAGACTAGACTAGTGTTGAACTGACCACCTCAGACTAGACTAGTGTTGAACTGACCACCTCAGACTAGACTAGTGTTGAACTGACCACCTCAGACTAGTGTTGTCTCTTTTGAACTGACCACCTCAGACTAGTGTTGTCTCTTTTGAACTGTCCACCTCAGACTAGTGTTGGACTACCTCAGACTAGTGTTGAACTGACCACCTCAGACTAGTGTTGAACTGACCACCTCAGACTAGTGTTGTCTCTGTTGAACTGACCACCTCAGACTAGTGTTGTCTCTGTTGAACTGACCACCTCAGACTAGTGTTGTCTCCGTTGAACTGTCCACCTCAGACTAGTGTTGAACTGACCACCTCAGACTAGTGTTGAACTGACCACCTCAGACTAGTGTTGAACTGACCACCTCAGACTAGTGTTGTCTCTGTTGAACTGACCACCTCAGACTAGTGTTGTCTCTGTTGAACTGACAACCTCAGACTAGTGTTGTCTCCGTTGAACTGTCCACCTCAGACTAGTGTTGAACTGACCACCTCAGACTAGTGTTGAACTGACTACCTCAGACTAGTGTTGAACTGACCACCTCAGACTAGTGTTGAACTGACCACCTCAGACTAGTGTTGAACTGACCACCTCAGACTAGTGTTGAACTGACCACCTCAGACTAGTGTTGAACTGACCACCTCAGACTAGTGTTGAACTGACCACCTCAGACTAGTGTTGAACTGACCACCTCAGACTAGTGTTGTCTCTGTTGAACTGACCACCTCAGACTAGTGTTGAACTGACCACCTCAGACTAATGTTGAACTGACCACCTCAGACTAGTGTTGAACTGACCACCTCAGACTAGTGTTGAACTGACCACCTCAGACTAGTGTTGAACTGACCACCTCAGACTAGTGTTGAACAGACCACCTCAGACTAGTGTTGAACAGACCACCTCAGACTAGTGTTGAACTGACCACCTCAGACTAGTGTTGTCTCTGTTGAACTGACCACCTCAGACTAGTGTTGTCTCTGTTGAACTGACTACCTCAGACTAGTGTTGAACTGACCACCTCAGACTAGTGTTGAACTGACCACCTCAGACTAGTGTTGAACTGACCACCTCAGACTAGTGTTGAACTGACCACCTCAGACTAGTGTTGAACTGACCACCTCAGACTAGTGTTGAACTGACCACCTCAGACTAGTGTTGAACTGACCACCTCAGACTAGTGTTGAACTGACCACCTCAGACTAGTGTTGAACTGACCACCTCAGACTAGTGTTGAACTGACCACCTCAGACTAGTGTTGAACTGACCACCTCAGACTAGTGTTGAACTGACCACCTTAGACTAGTGTTGAACTGACCACCTTAGACTAGTGTTGAACTGACCACCTCAGACTAGACGAGTGTTGAACTGACCACCTCAGACTAGTGTTGAACTGACTACCTCAGACTAGACTAGTGTTGAACTGACTACCTCAGACTAGTGTTGAACTGACTACCTCAGACTAGTGTTGAACTGACCACCTCAGACTAGTGTTGAACTGACCACCTCAGACTAGTGTTGAACTGACCACCTCAGACTAGTGTTGAACTGACCACCTCAGACTAGACTAGTGTTGAACTGACCACCTCAGACTAGTGTTGAACTGACTACCTCAGACTAGTGTTGAACTGACCACCTCAGACTAGTGTTGAACTGACCACCTCAGACTAGTGTTGAACTGACCACCTCAGACTAGTGTTGAACTGACCACCTCAGACTAGTGTTGAACTGACCACCTCAGACTAGTGTTGAACTGACCACCTCAGACTAGTGTTGAACAGACCACCTCAGACTAGTGTTGTCTCTGTTGAACTGTCCTCTCTACCATTGATGTGGCTGATAGCTGTTGTTTTGAGGAAGGCTTTCTCTGTGTTTGTCTCACCTACCTTATTTAGATCAGCAACTAACTGGAAGTCTCTCTGCTAAATGACCAACATGGAATATGTGTGGTTGTGTGTTTTCACTATAACGTATCTGTGTATGTCTTCCAGAGGAGATGCATGCAGAGATCTGCTATGCTGAGTGCCTACTGCAAAAAGCCACGCTCACCTTTGTACAGGTAAAATATCCTAACGCTAATCTACCACAGGTAGAGTATCCTAACGCTAATCTACCGCAGGTAGAGTATCCTAACGCTAATCTACCGCAGGTAGAGTATCCTAACGCTAATCTACCGCAGGTAGAGTATCCTAACGCTAATCTACCGCAGGTAGAGTATCCTAACGCTAATCTACCGCAGGTAGAGTATCCTAACGCTAATCTACCGCAGGTAGAGTATCCTAACGCTAATCTACCGCAGGTAGAGTATCCTAACGCTAATCTACCACAGGTAGAGTATCCTAACGCTAATCTACCGCAGGTAGAGTATCCTAACGCTAATCTACCGCAGGTAGAGTATCCTAACGCTAATCTACCGCAGGTAGAGTATCCTAACACTAATCTACCACAGGTAGCGTATCCTAACGCTAATCTACCACAGGTAGAGTATCCTAACGCTAATCTACCGCAAGTAGAGTATCCTAAAACTAATCTACCGCAGGTAGAGTATCCTAACACTAATCTACCGCAGGTAGAGTATCCTAACGCTAATCTACCGCAGGTAGAGTATCCTAACGCTAATCTACCGCAGGTAGAGTATCCTAACGCTAATCTACCGCAGGTAGAGTATCCTAACGCTAATCTACCGCAGGTAGAGTATCCTAACGCTAATCTACCGCAGGTAGAGTATCCTAACGCTAATCTACCGCAGGTAGAGTATCCTAACGCTAATCTACCGCAGGTAGAGTATCCTAACGCTAATCTACCGCAGGTAGAGTATCCTAACGCTAAGCTACCGCAGGTAGAGTATCCTAACGCTAATCTACCGCAGGTAGAGTATCCTAACGCTAATCTACCACAGGTAGAGTATCCTAACGCTAATCTACCGCAGGTAGAGTATCCTAACGCTAATCTACCGCAGGTAGAGTATCCTAACGCTAATCTACCGCAGGTAGAGTATCCTAACGCTAATCTACCGCAGGTAGAGTATCCTAACGCTAATCTACCGCAGGTAGAGTATCCTAACGCTAATCTACCGCAGGTAGAGTATCCTAACGCTAATCTACCGCAGGTAGAGTATCCTAACGCTAATCTACCACAGGTAGAGTATCCTAACGCTAATCTACCGCAGGTAGAGTATCCTAACGCTAATCTACCGCAGGTAGAGTATCCTAACGCTAATCTACCGCAAGTAGAGTATCCTAACGCTAATACTGTTTTCTTGTCTTAATTCATTGACTTGTTTCTCTCCCCTTTCCTTTCAACAGGATGAAAACATGATCAGCTTTATCAAAGGAGGGATCAAAATACGCACAAGTTTCCAGATTTACAAGTCAGTGTTCCCCAAACCAGTCAAAGATCCTAGTTGGAATAACTTGGCTTGTTGAATCAGATAGAATAGGTCTAGTATGGGTATAACTGGCTGGGGGACTTGTAGATGGGTATAACTGGTTGGGGGACTAGTAGATGGGTATAACTGGCTGGGAGACTAGTAGATGGGTATAACTGGCTGGGAGACTAGTAGATGGGTATAACTGGCTGGGAGACTAGTAGATGGGTATAACTGGCTGGGAGACTAGTAGATGGGTATAACTGGCTGGGAGACTAGTAGATGGGTATAACTGGCTGGGAGACTAGTAGATGGGTATAACTGGCTGGGAGACTAGTAGATGGGTATAACTGGCTGGGAGACTAGTAGATGGGTATAACTGGCTGGGAGACTAGTAGATGGGTATAACTGGCTGGGAGACTAGTAGATGGGTATAACTGGCTGGGGGACTAGTAGATGGGTATAACTGGCTGGGAGACTAGTAGATGGGTATAACTGGCTGGGGGACTAGTAGATGGGTATAACTGGCTGGGAGACTAGTAGATGGGTATAACTGGCTGGGAGACTAGTAGATGGGTATAACTGGCTGGGAGACTAGTAGATGGGTATAACTGGCTGGGAGACTAGTAGATGGGTATAACTGGCTGGGAGACTAGTAGATGGGTATAACTGGCTGGGAGACTAGTAGATGGGTATAACTGGCTGGGAGACTAGTAGATGGGTATAACTGGCTGGGAGACTAGTAGATGGGTATAACTGGCTGGGGGACTAGTAGATGGGTATAACTGGCTGGGAGACTAGTAGATGGGTATAACTGGCTGGGGGACTAGTAGATGGGTATAACTGGCTGGGAGACTAGTAGATGGGTATAACTGGCTGGGAGACTAGTAGATGGGTATAACTGGCTGGGGGACTAGTAGATGGGTATAACTGGCTGGGAGACTAGTAGATGGGTATAACTGGCTGGGAGACTAGTAGATGGGTATAACTGGCTGGGGGACTAGTAGATGGGTATAACTGGCTGGGAGACTAGTAGATGGGTATAACTGGCTGGGGGACTAGTAGATGGGTATAACTGGCTGGGAGACTAGTAGATGGGTATAACTGGCTGGGGGACTAGTAGATGGGTATAACTGGCTGGGGGACTAGTAGATGGGTATAACTGGCTGGGAGACTAGTAGATGGGCATAACTGGCTGGGGGACTAGTAGATGGATATAACTGGCTGGGAGACTAGTAGATGGGGATAACTGGCTGGGAGACTAGTAGATGGGTATAACTGGCTGGGGGACTAGTAGATGGATATAACTGGCTGGGGGACTAGTAGATGGGTATAACTGGCTGGGGGACTAGTAGATTGGTCTAATATGGGTATAACTGGCTGGGGGACTAGTAGATGGATATAACTGGCTGGGGGACTAGTAGATTGGTCTAGTGTGGGTATAACTGACTTGGGGACTAGTAGATTGGTCTAGTATGAGTATAACTGGCTGGGGGAGTAGTAGATTGGTCTAGTGTGGGTATAACTGACTAGGGGACAGTACTTATGACATAACATCCTGTGCTTTCTTCCTGTAGGGAATGTCAGAATATTCTGAATGTGACTCAGGACCATAGCAGTGAATCATTCAGGCAGTTCGAAGGAGGAGTGAGACTGGGTATCGGATCCTTCAACCTGGTAAGAAAGACGTGTGTGTGTGTGTGTGTGTGTGTGTGTGTGTGTGTGTGTGTGTGTGTGTGTGTGTGTGTGTGTGTGTGTGTGTGTGTGTGTGTGTGTGTGTGTGTGTGTGTGTGTGTGTGTGTGTGTGTGATGTATAAATAAATGCAGCTTGGTTTTCACAAGTTTTCTCTCTCTCAGATGCTGTCCCTCCTTCCTCAGAGGATCCTCAGGTTGCTGGAAGTCATCGGCTTCTCTGGCAACAGAGTGAGTTCAATGGCTCAGCAATGAACTGCTATGACTGCTTATAATGAATGCTTGTGGGCGTTAAGTAGCCTAGTGGTTAGAGCGTTGAACTAGTAACCGAAAGGTTGTAAGATCGAATCCCCGAGCTGACAAGGTAAAAAAATAAATCTGTATTTCTGCCCCTGAACAAGGCAGTTAACCCACTGTTCCCCTGAACAAGGCAGTTAACCCATTGTTCCCCTGAACAAGGCAGTTAACCCACTGTTCCCCTGAACAAGGCAGTTAACCCACTGTTCCCCTGAACAGGCAGTTAACCCACTGTTCCCCTGAACAAGGCAGTTAACCCACTGTTCCCCTGAACAAGGCAGTTAACCCACTGTTCCCCTGAACAAGGCAGTTAACCCACTGTTCCCCTGAACAAGGCAGTTAACCCACTGTTCCCCTGAACAAGGCAGTTAACCCATTGTTCCCCTGAACAAGGCAGTTAACCCACTGTTCCCCTGAACAAGGCAGTTAACCCCACTGTTCCCCTGAACAAGGCAGTTAACCCCACTGTTCCCCTGAACAAGGCAGTTAACCCACTGTTCCCCTGAACAAGGCAGTTAACCCACTGTTCCCCTGAACAAGGCAGTTAACCCACTGTTCCCCTGAACAAGGCAGTTAACCCACTGTTCCCCTGAACAGGCAGTTAACCCACTGTTCCACTGAACAAGGCAGTTAACCCACTGTTCCCCTGAACAAGGCAGTTAACCCACTGTTCCCCTGAACAAGGCAGTTAACCCACTGTTCCCCTGAACAAGGCAGTTAACCCCACTGTTCCCCTGAACAAGGCAGTTAACCCCACTGTTCCCCTGAACAAGGCAGTTAACCCACTGTTCCCCTGAACAAGGCAGTTAACCCACTGTTCCCCTGAACAAGGCAGTTAACCCACTGTTCCCCTGAACAAGGCAGTTAACCCACTGTTCCCCTGAACAAGGCAGTTAACCCACTGTTCCCCTGAACAAGGCAGTTAACCCACTGTTCCCCTGAACAAGGCAGTTAACCCACTGTTCCTAGGTCGTCATTGTAAATAAGAATTTGTTCTTAACTGACTTGCCGAGTTAAATAAAAATAAAAATGACAGGTAATAGCTGTTATAAGGAGCTATGAACTGTTATGAATGCTTATAAGAGGTGGTATTGTGTCTTGTAGGACTTTGGTCTGTCTCAGCTGAGAGAAGGAGCAGCTAGCCACGGCCTCAGAGCTGTCCTCAGTGTGTTAACGTTGCTGCTGTACCATACCTACGTTACACTCATACTGGGTAGGGACACACACACACACACACACACACACACACACACACTGGTTAATAGTTGTGTAAATGTAGTGTGATGGTTGAATGACGATTGTTGTGTGTTCCAGGTTTCGGAGAAGGTTAGTAATTTTGTGATATTTGTTTGGTGGTTGTGGTTATTTGTGATGGTTCTGTCATGGTTCTATGGTGGTTGTAGTCTGGTTCTGTCATGGTTCTATGGTGGTTGTATTCTGGTTCTTTCATGGTTCTATGGTGGTTGTATTCTGGTTCTATCATGGTTCTATGGTGGTTGTAGTCTGGTTCTATCATGGTTCTATGGTGGTTGTATTCTGGTTCTATGGTGGTTGTATTCTGTTCTATCATGGTTCTATGGTGGTTGTAGTCTGGTTCTATCATGGTTCTATGGTGGTTGTTTTCAGGTTCTATCATGGTTCTATGGTGGTTGTATTCTGGTTCTATCATGGTTCTATGGTGGTTGTATTCTGGTTCTGTCATGGTTCTATGGTGGTTGTATTCTGGTTCTTTCATGGTTCTATGGTGGTTGTATTCTGGTTCTATCATGGTTCTATGGTGGTTGTAGTCTGGTTCTATCATGGTTCTATGGTGGTTGTATTCTGGTTCTATGGTAGTTGTATTCTGTTCTATCATGGTTCTATGGTGGTTGTAGTCTGGTTCTATCATGGTTCTATGGTGATTGTTTTCTGGTTCTATCATGGTTCTATGGTGGTTGTATTCTGCTTCTATCATGGTTCTATGGTGGTTGTATTCTGGTTCTATCATGGTTCTATGGTGGTTGTATTCTGGTTCTATCATGGTTCTTTGGTGGTTGTATTCTGGTTCTATCATGGTTCTATGGTGGTTGTATTCTGGTTCTATCATGGTTCTATGGTGGTTGTATTCTGGTTCTATCATGGTTCTATGGTGGTTTTATTCTGGTTCTATCAGGGTTCTATCGTGGTTGTATTCTGGTTCTCTCATGGTTCTATGGTGGTTGTATTCTGGTTCTATGGTGGTTGTATTCTGGTTCTATCATGGTTGTATTCTGGTTCTATCATGGTTCTATGGTGGTTGTATTCTGGTTCTATCATGGTTGTATTCTGGTTCTATGGTGGTTGTATTCTGGTTCTATGGTTGTTGTATTCTGGTTCTATCATGGTTGTATTCTGGTTCTATCATGGTTGTATTCTGGTTCTATCATGGTTGTATTCTGTTTCTATCATGGTTGTATTCTGGTTCTATCATGGTTGTATTCTGGTTCTATCATGGTTGTATTCTGGTTGTATTCTGGTTCTTTGGTGGTTGTATTCTGGTTCTATCATGGTTGTATTCTGGTTCTATCATGGTTCTATGGTGGTTGTATTCTGGTTCTATCATGGTTGTATTCTGGTTCTATGGTGGTTGTATTCTGGTTCTATCGTGGTTGTATTCTGGTTCTATCATGGTTGTATTCTGGTTCTATCATGGTTGTATTCTGGTTCTATCATGGTTGTATTCTGGTTCTATCATGGTTGTATTCTGGTTCTATCATGGTTGTATTCTGGTTCTATCATGGTTGTATCATGGTTGTATTCTGGTTCTATCATGGTTGTATTCTGGTTCTATCATGGTTGTATTCTGGTTCTATCATGGTTCTATCATGGTTGTATCATGGTTGTATTCTGGTTCTCTCATGGTTCTATCATGGTTGTATTCTGGTAACATGGTTGTATGGTGGTTGTAACATGGTTGTATGGTGGTTGCAACATGGTTGTATGGTGGTTGCAACATGGTTGTATGGTGGTTGTAACATGGTTGAATGGTGGTTGTAACATGGTTGAATTGTGGTTGTAACATGGTTGTATGGTGGTTGCAACATGGTTGTATGGTGGTTGCAACATGGTTGTATGGTGGTTGCAACATGGTTGTATGGTGGTTGCAACAACGTTGAATGGTCGTTGTAACATGGTTGTATGGTGGTTGCAACATGGTTGTATGGTGGTTGCAACATGGTTGTATGGTGGTTGTATTCTGGTTGTAACATGGTTGCATGGTGGTTGTATTCTGGTTGTAACATGGTTGCATGGTGGTTGTATTCTGGTTGTAACATGGTTGTATGGTGGTTGTAACATGGTTGTATGGTGGTTGTGTTATGGTAACCTTGTCACAGCATTGTTTGATGATGGTTAGTTGGTGGTTGTGTTATGGTGTTGTGGTTGAATGATGGATGTGGTTGTTGTATGGTGGTTGTGTTTTGGTTGTTGTGTGTTTCAGGTACCGAAGAAGGGTTACCTTGTCACAGTATTGGTTGTGTTATGGTTCCCTTGTCACAGCATCGGTGGTGGGATGGTTGTGTGATGGTTGTGTTATGGTTGTTCCAGGTACTGGAGAAGGAAACCTTGTAGAGGCAGAAGCCTTACTGGGACCTTACCTCGAGAAGTTCCCTAATGTAAGTATCACACACACACACACACACACACACACACACACACACACACACGGTAGAGTACTGATGGGAGTGTTTCTCTCCTAGGGTTCTATCATTCTGTATGGTAGAGTACTGATGGGAGTGTTTCTCTCCTAGGGTTCTATCATTCTGTATGGTAGAGTACTGATGGGAGTGTTCCTCTCCTAGGGTTCTATCATTCTGTATGGTAGAGTACTGATGGGAGTGTTCTTCTCCTAGGGTTCTATCATTCTGTATGGTAGAGTACTGATGGGAGTGTTTCTCTCCTAGGGTTCTATCATCCTGTATGGTAGAGTACTAATGGGAGTGTTCTTCTCCTAGGGTTCTATCATTCTGTATGGTAGAGTACTGATGGGAGTGTTCCTCTCCTAGGGTTCTATCATTCTGTATGGTAGAGTACTGATGGGAGTGTTTCTCTCCTAGGGTTCTATCATCCTGTATGGTAGAGTACTGATGGGAGTGTTCCTCTCCTAGGGTTCTATCATTCTGTAGGGTAGAGTACTGATGGGAGTGTTCCTCTCCTAGGGTTCTATCATTCTGTATGGTAGAGTACTGATGGGAGTGTTCCTCTCCTAGGGTTCTATCATTCTGTATGGTAGAGTACTGATGGGAGTGTTCCTCTCCTAGGGTTCTATCATTCTGTATGGTAGAGTACTGATGGGAGTGTTCCTCTCCTAGGGTTCTATCATTCTGTATGGTAGAGTACTGATGGGAGTGTTCCTCTCCTAGGGTTCTATCATCCTGTATGGTAGATTACTGATGGGAGTGTTTCTCTCCTAGGGTTCTATCATCCTGTTTTATTCTGCTCGGATTGCTGTGCTCAGAGGAAACTTCGAGAAGGTGTGTGAAACATCAAATAAAACTTCAACAAATATTTTTTCATGTGCATTCCAATACAAATGTTATATACAGTACCTGTCAAAGGTGTGGACACACCTACTCATTCCAGGGTTCTAGAACACCTACTCATTCCAGGGTTCTAGAACACCTACTCATTCCAGGGTTCTAGAACACCTACTCATTCCAGGGTTCTAGAACACCTACTCATTCCAGGGTTCTAGAACACCTACTCATTCCAGGGTTCTAGAACACCTACTCATTCCAGGGTTCTAGAACACCTACTCATTCAAGGGTTTTTCTTTATTTTGACTATTCTCTACATTGTAGAAATAATAGTGAAGACATCAAAACTATTAAAAAAACATACAAACCAAAAAAACAAACCATCTCAATTGGGTTGAGGTCAGGTGATTGTGGAGGCCAGGTCATCTGATGCAGCACTAAATCACTCTCCTTCTTGGTCAAATAGCCCTTACACAGCCTGGAGGTGTGTTGGGTCATTGTCCTATTGAAAAACAAATTGTTGTCCCACTAAGAGCAGATCAGATGGGATGGCGTATCCCTGCAGAATGCTGTGGTAGTCATGCTGGTTAAGTGTGCCTTGAATTCTACATAAATCACTGACAGTGTCACCAGCAAAGCACCCCCACACCACCTCCTCCATGCTTCACGGTGGGAACCACACATGCGGAGATCATCCGTTCACCTACTCTGTGTCTCACAAAGACATGGCGGTTGTTGGAACCAAAGATCTCACATTTGGACTCATCAGACCAAAGGACAGATTTCCACCGGTCTAATGTCCATTGCTCGTGTTTCTTGGTCCAAGCAAGTCTCTTCTTCTTATTGGTGTCCTTTAGTAGTGGTTTCTTTACAGCAATTCAACCATGAAGGCCTGATTCACGCAGTCTCCTCTGAACAGTTGATGTTGAGATGTGTCTGTGAAGCATTTAGTTGTGCTGCAACCTGAGGTGCAGGTAACTCTAATGAACTTATCCTCTGCAGCAGAGGTAACTCTGGGTCTTCCTTTGCTGTGGCGGTCCTCATAAGAGCCAGTTAACTCTAATGAACTTATCCTCTGCAGCAGAGGTAACTCTGGGTCTTCCTTTGCTGTGGCGGTCCTCATGAGAGACAGTTAACTCTAATGAACTTATCCTCTGCAGCAGAGGTAACTCTGGGTCTTCCTTTGCTGTGGCGGTCCTCATGAGAGCCAGTTAACTCTAATGAACTTATCCTCTGCAGCAGAGGTAACTCTGGGTCTTCCTTTGCTGTGGAGGTCCTCATGAGAGAGAGTTAACTCTAATGAACTTATCCTCTGCAGCAGAGGTAACTCTGGGTCTTCCTTTGCTGTGGCGGTCCTCATGAGAGACAGGTAACTCTAATGAACTTATCCTCTGCAGCAGAGGTAACTCTGGGTCTTCCTTTGCTGTGGCGGTCCTCATGAGAGCCAGTTTCATCATAGCGCTTGATGGTTTTTCCGACTGCACTTGAAGAAACTTTTAACATTTTTGAATTTTTCCAGATTGACTGACCTTCATGTCTTAAAGTAATGATGGACTGTTGTTTCTCTTTGCTTATTTGAGCTGTTGTTGCCATAATATGGACTCTTTTACCAAATAGGGCTATCTTCTGTATACCACCCCTACCTTGTCACAACACAACTGATTGGCTCAAACTCATTAAGAAGGAAATAAATTCCACAAATGAAGTTAAGGCACACCTGTTAATTGAAATGCATTCCAGGTGACTACCTCATGAAGCTGGTTGAGAGAATGCCAAGAGTGTGCAAAGCTGTCATCAAGGCAAAGTGTGGCTACTTTGAAGAATCTAAAATATAAAGTACACTTTGATTTGTTTAACACTTCTACTACATGATTCATGATACATGATATGTGTTATTTTATAGTTTTGTCTTCACTTTTATTCTAGAATGTAGAATATAGTCAAAAATAAAGAAAAACCCTGGAATGACTAGGTGTTCTAGAACCCTGGAATGAGTAGGTGTTCTAGAACCCTGGAATGAGTAGGTGTTCTAGAACCCTGGAATGAGTAGGTGTTCTAGAACCCTGGAATGAGTAGGTGTGTCCAAACTTTTGACCGATTCTGTACATAGTAACTTCTATCATCACTACAGGAAATAAGACATCTGTCTCTCTCTACCTCTCTCTTTCGCTCTCAAACTCTTTCAACCTCTCTCTCCCCCCCCCCCCCCCCCCCCCCCCTCAGGCCCAGTTAAAGTTTGAGGAGTGTATCTTAGCCCAGTCTCAGTGGAGACAGATTCACCACCTGTGTTACTGGGAGTTGATGTGGAGTCACTCCTTCACTCAGGACTGGCTGCAGGCATACAGATACGCTGACCTGCTCTGTAAGGAGAGTCGCTGGTCCAAGGTAGGTCGACACCCCCTGACCCCTGACCCCTGTATGTCTCTGTAAGGAGAGTCGCTGGTCCAAGGTAGGTCGACACCCCTGACCCCTGACCCCTGTATGTCTCTGTAAGGAGAGTCGCTGGTCCAAGAGGGAGGGAGGGACACATACACACCCTGGAGATGGACACACCCTGACCCCTAACCCCTGTGTGTATAGGCCATATATGTCTACCAGAAGGCTGCTATCCTCTCTGTTGCCTGAAGAGACCACCCCCCCCTGACCCCTAACCCCTATGTGTCTCTATAGGCCATCTATGTCTACCAGAAGGCTGCTATCCTCTCTATGTTGCCTGAAGAGGAGATCAAGAAGACTGGAGAGAACGTGGTCGAGCTGTTCAGGTGAGCTTACAACTGTTCACAGACAGCATTCATAACAGCTCATTGTAGGTCATAAAACATTCATAGCAGCTCACTGGCCGGGCATACATTGCCAATCTTCATGGCTCTGGCTATGAATATGAATATGTTTGTGTGTGTGTGTGTGTGTGTGTGTGTGTGTAGGCAGGTAGAGGGGCTGAAGCAGAGACTAGCAGGGAAGTCCATACCTACTGAGAAGTTTGCAGTGAGGAAATCACGAAGATACAACGCCAGAAACCCTGTCAAACTGGTGGTCCCAGCACTGGTAACACACACACACACACACACAGATATACAAACACACACACACACACAGATATACAAACACACACACACACACACACTTAATGACTTTTCTCCATTCTGATGCTTCTCCCCCCCCCCCCCCCCCTCTCTCTCTGTGTGTGTGTGTGTGTGTGTGTGTGTGTGTGTGTGTGTGTGTGTGTGTGTGTGTGTGTGTGTGTGTGTGTGTGTGTGTGTGTGTGTGTGTGTGTGTGTGTGTGTGTAGGAGATGATGTATGTATGGAATGGTTTCACCATCGTAGGGAAGAGAGCAGACACCACAGAGAGTCTCCTCATCACCATAGAGAAGACAGAGGAGGAGCTACGCAACGACCCCAGTAAACACACACACACACACACGACCCCAGTAAACACACACACACACACGATCCCAGTAAACACACACACACACACACACGATCCCAGTAAACACACACACACACACATTCACAACTCATCTTTAAAACTTCATCAGGATCGATGGGTCCCCCCTGCGGGATGGTTGAGCTAACGTGTGCTAAAGTGATTAGTATGTGATTAGCATGTAATTAGCATGTGATTCGCATGTGATTAGCATGTGATTAGCATGAGGTTGTAAGTAACAAGAACATTTCCCAAGACATAGATAGACATGTCTTATTCGGGCAGAAAGCTTAACTTCTTGTTAATCAAACTGCACTGTCCAATTTACAGTAGCTGTTACAGTGATAAATGCCATGCTGTTGTTGAGGAGAGTGTACAGGGTGGCCTAGTGGTTAGAGTGTAGAGGCGGCAGGGTGGCCTAGTGGTTAGAGTGTAGAGGCGGCAGGGTAGCCTAGTGGTTAGAGTGTAGAGGCGGTATGGTAGCCTAGTGGTTAGAGTGTAGAGGCGGCAGGGTAGCCTAGTGGTTAGAGTGTAGAGGCGGCAGGGTGGCCTAGTGGTTAGAGTGTAGGGGCTGCTTGGTGGCCTAGTGGTTAGAGTGTAGAGGCGGCAGGGTAGCCTAGTGGTTAGAGTGTAGAGGCGGCAGGGTAGCCTAGTGGTTAGAGTGTAGAGGCGGCAGGGTAGCCTAGTGGTTAGAGTGTAGAGGCGGCAGGGTAGCCTAGTGGTTAGAGTGTAGAGGCGGCAGGGTGGCCTAGTGGTTAGAATGTAGAGGCGGCAGGGTGGCATAGTGGTTAGAGTGTAGAGGCGGTAGTGTACAGATATCTACTTGCACAGTTATGAACTTTAAAATGTTTTAATAAACCAATTAGACACATTTGGGCAGTCTTGATACAACATTTTGACCAGAAATACAATGGTTCATTGGATCAGTCTAAAACTTGACACATACACTGCTGCCATCTCTCTCCCCACCCCTCCCAGGTCCGTCAGAGTACCATCCTGATGACCAGTGTCTGGTTCAGATGTTAAAAGGCCTCTGTCTTAAACACCTGGGAAGACTACTGCAGGCTGAGCTATGCTTCACACAGGTTCTGTCCAGGTATGACACGCCCACACAGGTTCTGTCCAGGTATGACACGCCCACACAGGTTCTGTCCAGGTATGACACGCCCACACAGGTTCTGTCCAGGTGTTTTGGTACAGCGGGGGTTAATACAACCCTCACCAAGGCAGGCGTTATTGGCCTGTCCTACTTGCTTGCCCGTCCAAATAAAATATTGATCATTTATTTGACCGAGACACGCCCCGACAGAAAACACGTAAATCTTTGATAAGAGGGAAACAGCACCTCTCTGTCTCAGTATGTGTAGACCATGTATCTGATGCCCCTCCTCCCCTCACCCCTCCTCTCTCCATACCCCTCCCGTCCTCCCCTCACCCCTCCTCTCTCCCTATCTCTCCTCCTCTCTCCCCTCACCCCTCCTATCTCCATACCTCTCCTCCCCTCACCCCTCCTCTCCCCCCTCCTCTCTCCATACCCCTCCTCCCCTCCCGTCCTCCTCTCACCCCTCCTCTCTCCATACCCGTCCTCCTCGCTCTCCTCCCCTCTCCTCTTTCTCTCTCTCTCTCTCTCTTCTATCCACTCCCCCCTCCTCTCTCCTCTCCCCCCTCCTCTCCCCCCTCCCCCTCCTCTCTCCTCTCCCCCTTCCTCTCTCCTCTCCCCCCTCCTCTCTCCTCTCCCCCCTCCTCTCTCCTCTCCCCCCTCCTCTCTCCTCTCCTCTTCTCTCCTCTCCCCCCTCCTCTCCCCTCCCCTCTCCACTCCCCCCTCCTCTCTCCTCCTCTATCCTCTCCTCCTCTCCCCTCCCCCCTCCTCTCTCCTCCTCTATCCTCTCCCCTCTCCTCTCTCCTCCCCTCTCCATTTCCCTAGTGAGCGGAGAATCAGATTTGACCACTACCTGATTCCCTTCACCCTGTATGAGTTGGGTCTACTCTACAAACAACAGGGGGACTTCATCAAGGCCACACGATACATAGAGAACGCCAAGTAAGTCTGTCTGGCTCCCTATTCCCTATTCAGTACATAGAGAACGCCAAGTAAGTCTGCATGGCTCCCTATTCAGTACATAGAGAACGCCAAGTAAGTCTGTCTGGCTCCCTATTCCCTATTCAGTACATAGAGAACGCCAAGTAAGTCTGTCTGGCTCCCTATTCCCTATTCAGTACATAGAGAACGCCAAGTAAGTCTGTCTGGCTCCCTATTCCCTATTCAGTACATAGAGAACGCCAAGTAAGTCTGTCTGGCTCCCTATTCCCTATTCAGTACATAGAGAACGCCAAGTAAGTCTGTCTGGCTCCCTATTCCCTATTCAGTACATAGAGAACGCCAAGTAAGTCTGTCTGGCTCCCTATTCCCTATTCAGTACATAGAGAACGCCAAGTCTGTCTGCATGGCTCCCTATTCAGTACATAGAGAACGCCAAGTCTGTCTGCATGGCTCCCTATTCAGTACATAGAGAACGCCAAGTCTGTCTGCATGGCTCCCTATTCAGTACATAGAGAACGCCAAGTCTGTCTGCATGGCTCCCTATTCAGTACATAGAGAACGCCAAGTCTGTCTGCATGGCTCCCTATTCAGTACATAGATAATCACAAGTCTGTCTGCATGGCTCCCTATTCAGTACATAGAGAACCACAAGTCTGTCTGCATGGCTCCCTATTCAGTACATAGAGAACCACAAGTCTGTCTGCATGGCTCCCTATTCACTACATAGAGAACCACAAGTCTGTCTGCATGGCTCCCTATTCAGTACATAGAGAACCACAAGTCTGTCTGCATGGCTCCCTATTCAGTACATAGAGAACCACAAGTCTGTCTGCATGGCTCCCTATTCAGTACATAGAGAACCACAAGTCTGTCTGCATGGCTCCCTATTCAGTACATAGAGAACCACAAGTCTGTCTGCATGGCTCCCTATTCAGTACATAGAGAACGCCACGTCTGTCTGCATGGCTCCCTATTCAGTACATAGAGAACGCCAAGTCTGTCTGCATGGCTCCCTATTCAGTACATAGAGAACGCCAAGTCTGTCTGCATGGCTCCCTATTCAGTACACTACATAGGGAATAGGTTGTAGTAAAAGGAGCAGGGTGTCGTTTTGGGCCGCAGCCTGGATCACATGTAATATACCGTTTAGCAGACACTTCTATCCAGAGCCACGGTCTGTATACGTTTGACATATGGAAGTCACTATTTTATTTAACTAGTCAGTTAAGAACAAATTATTATTTACAATGACAGCCTAGGAACAGTGGGGTTAACTGCCTTGTTCAGAGGGCAGAACGACAGATTTTTACCTTGTCAGGCTACCATACAGCCTCTACACTCTAACCACTAGGCTACCCTGCCGCCCCTACACTCTAACCACTAGGCTACCATACCACCTCTACACTCTAACCACTAGGCTACCCTGCCGCCCCTACACTCTAACCACTAGGCTACCATACCGCCTCTACACTCTAACCACTAGGCTACCCTGCCGCCTCTACACTCTAACCACTAGGCTACCCTGCCGCCCCTACACTCTAACCACTAGGCTACCATACCACCTCTACACTCTAACCACTAGACTACCCTGCAGCCCCTACACTCTAACCACTAGGCTACCCTGCCGCCTCTACACTCTAACCACTAGGCTACCCTGCAGCCCCTACACTCTAACCACTAGGCTACCATACAGCCTCTTCACTCTAACCACTAGGCTACCCTGCCGCCTCTACACTCTAACCACTAGGCTACCCTGCCGCCTCTACATTCTAACCACTAGGCTACCCTGCCGCCTCTACATTCTAACCACTAGGCTACCCTGCCGCCTCTACACTCTAACCACTAGGCTACCCTGCAGCCCCTACACTCTAACCACTAGGCTACCATACAGCCTCTACACTCTAACCACTAGGCTACCCTGCCGCCTCTACACTCTAACCACTAGGCTACCGTGCAGCCCCTACACTCTAACCACTAGGCTACCATACAGCCTCTTCACTCTAACCACTAGGCTACCCTGCCGCCTCTACACTCTAACCACTAGGCTACCCTGCAGCCCCTACACTCTAACCACTAGGCTACCATACAGCCTCTACACTCTAACCACTAGGCTACCCTGCCGCCTCTACACTCTAACCACTAGGCTACCCTGCAGCCCCTACACTCTAACCACTAGGCTACCCTACCACCTCTTCACTCTAACCACTAGGCTACCATACAGCCTCTTCACTCTAACCACTAGGCTACCATACAGCCTCTTCACTCTAACCACTAGGCTACCATACAGCCTCTTCACTCTAACCACTAGGCTACCCTACCACCTCTTCACTCTAACCACTAGGCTACCATACAGCCTCTTCACTCTAACCACTAGGCTACCATACAGCCTCTACACTCTAACCACTAGGCTACCCTGCAGCCCCTACACTCTAACCACTAGGCTACCCTACCACCTCTTCACTCTAACCACTAGGCTACCATACAGCCTCTTCACTCTAACCACTAGGCTACCATACAGCCTCTTCACTCTAACCACTAGGCTACCATACAGCCTCTTCACTCTAACCACTAGGCTACCCTACCACCTCTTCACTCTAACCACTAGGCTACCATACAGCCTCTTCACTCTAACCACTAGGCTACCATACAGCCTCTACACTCTAACCACTAGGCTACCCTGCAGCCCCTACACTCTAACCACTAGGCTACCCTACCACCTCTTCACTCTAACCACTAGGCTACCCTGCCGCCTCTACATTCTAACCACTAGGCTACGCTGTCGCCTCTACACTCTAACCACTAGGCTACCTTACCGCCTCTACCATCTGAGATACAGACACCCACGTTCTTCTGTCAGTTACACTAATATTGTAATAAAATACTGTGTGTGTGTGTGTGTGTGTGTGTGTGTGTGTGTGTGTGTGTGTGACTAGGTTGAACTACAAGGACTACTCCATGGAGTCCAGGCTTCACTTCCGGATCCACGCAGCTCTCAACAGTCTCAAGGGATCGCCTGTCAGCACACCATAACTACAGCCCAACTACAATCAGACTACAACCGATTTTACACCAAAACTACAGTTTTAAAAATCCGACGCGTTTCGGCTGCATGGCCTTCGTCGGGGAGTACAAAGAAATAATACAATGTCCTCTTTTAAACAGTTTTTCCAATTAGCCCTGGTCACAATATCAAGTACTAATGAAAGTGTGTGTGTGTTCTGTATATAGTATGGAAAACATACAATATTGTCTGGTAATAATGACTATGTACGTGTTTGAAGGATGTACACTCCCCTTACGTATTTATTTGGACAGTGAAGCTAAAACGTTGAATTCGCCGTAATACTCCAGCGTTTTGGATTTGAGATCCAAGAGGTTTTTATGAGGTGACAGAATGGCCCCCTTTTTATTTGAGGGTATTTTCATACATGTCTGTTTTTACCGTTCAGAAATGAAATGCGCTTTATGTATCTAGTATCCCTGTTTGAAGGTTTGATAAGTAGGCTGTTTGGATAAATTCACTTATAGTTCATAACATTTTTTTGTCAAAGGTTTAGTATTTTTGGTACCATATTCATAGCACACATTGACCACTAAGCTTGTGTGACTACAAACTTGTTGGATGCATTTGCCGTTTGTTTTGATTGTGTTTTGTATTATGATGTGCCCAATAGAAATTAATGGATGAATAATGATGAGTTTAAATATAGTACAACCCCCCCACCCCCCCCAAAAAAAAATGCTAACCTCCCCTGTTATTAGTAATGGTGAGAGATTAGCAAAAATGCTAACCTCCCTTGTTATTAGTAATGGTGAGAGATTAGCAAAAATGCTATCCTCCCTTGTTACTGGTAATGGTGAGAGATTAGCAAAAATGCTAACCTCCCCTGTTATTGATAATGGTGAGAGATTAGCAAAAATGCTATCCTCCCTTGTTACTGGTAATGGTGACAGATTAGCATTCATTCATGATTATCTGTAATCATGGGAACATCCACATGAATGTAGAAGTGTTTAGAAACATATTATATTATTATTTACTATAAAAGTGACTCTAAAATGACACAATACATTATTTACCATTCATTGCTGTTGGACATAAAATTAACTGAAATACAAGTAAACATTTGATCACAAATCCAAAAAGCTGGAGTATAAATCAAATCATATGTTATTTGTCACATACACATGGTTAGCAGATGTTAATGGTCACATGGTTAGCAGATGTTAATGGTCACATACACATGGTTAGCAGATGTTAATGGTCACATACACATGGTTAGCAGATGTTAATGCGAGTGTAGTGAAATGCTTGTGCTTCTAGTTCCGCCAATGCAGTAATAACCAACGAGTAATCTAACCTAACAATTTCAAAACTACTACCTTATAGACACAAGTGTAAAGGAATGAAGAATATGTACATAAAGATATATGGATGAGTGATGGTACAGAACGGCATAGGCAAGATGCAGTAGATGGTATCGAGTACAGTATATACATATGAGATGAGTAATGTAGGGTATGTAAACATTATATGAAGTGGCATTGTTTAAAGTGGCTAGTGATACATTTTTACATCAATTTTTACATTATTAAAGTGGCTGGAGTTGTGTCAGTGTCAGTGTGTTGGCAGCAGCCACTCAATGTTAGTGGTGGCTGTTTAACAGTCTGATGGCCTTGAGATAGAAGCTGTTTTTCAGTTTCTCGGTCCCAGCTTTAATGCCCCTGTACTGACCTCGCCTTCTGGATGGTAGCGGGGTGAACAGGCAGTGGCTCGGGTGGTTGTTGTCCTTGATGATCTTTAAGGCCTTCCTGTGACATCGGGTGGTGTAGGTGTCCTGGAGGGCAGGTAGTTTGCCCCCGGTGATGCGTTGTGTAGACCTCACCACCCTCTGGAGAGCCTTACGGTTGTGGGCGGAGCCGTTGCCATACCAGGCGGTGATACAGCCCGCCAGGATGCTCTCGATTGTGCATCTGTAGAAGTTTGTGAGTGCTTTTGGTGACAAGCCAAATTTCTTCAGCCTCCTGAGGTTGAAGAGGCGCTGCTGAGCCTTCTTCACAATGCTGTCTGTGTGGGTGGGCCAATTCAGTTTGTCCGTAATGTGTACGCCGAGGAACTTAACTTACTACCCTCTCCACTACTGTTCCATTGATGTGGATAGGGGGGTGTTCCCTCTGCTGTTTCCTGAAGTCCACGTTCATCTCCTTTGTTTTGTTGACGTTGAGTGTGAGGTTATTTTCCTGACACCACACTCCGAGGGCCCTCACCTCGTCTCGTCGTTGTTGGTAATCAAGCCTACCACTAGTGTCGTCCGTAAACTTGACTCAAACAGTTTGCGCATAAATTCTTCAGTTGTGAAAACCCACCGTTTCATCAGCTGTCCGGATGGCTGGTCTCAGATGATCCCACAGGCGAAGAAGCCGGATGTGGAGGTCCTGGGTTGTCGTGGTTACACGTGGTCTGCGGTTGTGAGGCCGGTTGGACGTACTGACAAGTTCTCTAAAACGACGGCTTATGGTAGAGAAATTAACATTAAATTCTCTGGCAACAGCTCTGGTGGATATTCCTGCAGTCAGCATGCCAATTGCAGGCTCCCTCAACTTGAGACATCTGTGGCATTGTGTTGTCACAAAACGTCACATTTTAGAGTGACCTTTTATTGCCCCCAGCACAAGGTGCACCTGTGTAATGATCATGCTGTTTAATCAGCTTCTTGATATGCCACACCTGACAGGTGGATGGATTATCTTCACAAAGGAGAAATGCTTACTAACAGGGATATAAACAAATTTGTGCACAAAATATGAGAGAAATAAGCTTTTTGTACATATGGAAAATATATATTGTGATCTTTTATTTCAGTGGAGATGTTTTGTCAGACTATATTTCTGTTAGTTAGTTAGTAGTTGTGTAATTTGAATATAAATAAATATATTCTCACCACAACCAAAGAGAGACTGGTATCATGTTCACTATATAATACACTACTATGGGTTTCCCTATATAATGCACTAATATGGGTTTCCCTATATAGTACACTTTATAATACACTACTATGGGTTTCACTATATAATACACTACTATGAGTTTCACTATATAGTACACTATATAATACACTACTATGGGTTTCCCTATATAATACACTACTATGGGTTTCCCTATATAGTACACTATATAATACACTACTATGGGTTTCACTATATAGTACACTATATAATACACTACTATGAGTTTCACTATATAGTACACTATATAATACACTACTATGGGTTTCACTATATAGTACACTACTATGGGTTTCCCTATATAGTACACTATATAATACACTACTATGGGTTTCCCTACATAATACACTACTATGAGTTTCACTATATAGTACACTATATAATACACTATTATGGGTTTCCCTATATAATACACTACTATGGGTTTCCCTATATAATGCACTATATAATACACTACTATGGGTTTCCCTATATAATACACTACTATGAGTTTCACTATATAGTACACTATATAATACACTACTATGAGTTTCCCTATATAGTACACTATATAATACACTACTATGGGTTTCACTATATAATACACTACTATGAGTTTCACTATATAGTACACTACTATGGGTTTCCCTATATAGTACACTATATAATACACTATTATGGGTTTCCCTATATAATACACTACTATGAGTTTCACTATATAATACACTATATAATACACTACTATGGGTTTCCCTATATAGTACACTATATAATACACTACTATGGGTTTCACTATATAATACACTACTATGAGTTTCCCTATATAGTACACTATATAATACACTACTATGGGTTTCCCTATATAGTACACTATATAATACACTACAATGGGTTTCACTATATAGTACGCTATATAATACACTACTATGGGTTACACTATATAATACACTACTATGGGTTTCCCTATATAATACACTACTATGGGTTTCACTATATAGTACACTACTATGGGTTTCCCTATATAATACACTACTATGGGTTTCACTATATAGGACACTATATAATACACTACTATGGGTTTCCCTATATAATACACTACTATGGGTTTCACTATATAATACACTACTATGAGTTTCACTATATAGTACACTATATAATACACTACTATGAGTTTCCCTATATAGTACACTATATAATACACTAATATGGGTTTCACTATATAGTACGCTACTATGGGTTTTCCTATATAATACACTACTTTGGGTTTCCCTATATAATACACTAATATGGGATTCCCTATATAGTACACCATATAATACACTACTATGGGTTTCCCTATATAGTACACTATATAATACACTACAATGGGTTTCACTATATAGTACCCTATATAATACACTACTATGGGTTACACTATATAGTACACTATATAATACACTACTATGGGTTTCACTATATAGTACACTATATAATACACTACTATGGGTTTCCCTATATAATACACTACTATGGGTTTCCCTATATAATACACTACTATGGGTTTCCCTATATAATACACTACTATGGGTTTCACTATATAGTACACTACTATGGGTTTCCCTATATAATACACTACTATGGGTTTCACTATATAGTACACTATATAATACACTACTATGGGTTTCCCTATATAATACACTACTATGGGTTTCACTATATAATACACTACTATGAGTTTCACTATATAGTACACTATATAATACACTACTATGAGTTTCCCTATATAGTACACTATATAATACACTACTATGGGTTACACTATATAGTACACTATATAATACACTACTATGGGTTTCACTATATAGTACACTATATAATACACTACTATGGGTTTCCCTATATAATACACTACTATGGGTTTCCCTATATAATACACTACTATGGGTTTCCCTATATAATACACTACTATGGGTTTCACTATATAGTACACTACTATGGGTTTCCCTATATAATACACTACTATGGGTTTCACTATATAGTACACTATATAATACACTACTATGGGTTTAACTATATAATACACTACTATGGGTTTCCCTATATAATACACTACTATGTGTTTCCCTATATAATAAACTACTATGGGTTTCCCTATATAGTACACTATATAATACACTACTATGGGTTTCCCTATATAGTACACGACTATGGGTTTCACTATATAGTACACTATATAATACACTAATATGGGTTTCACTATATAGTACGCTACTATGGGTTTTCCTATATAATACACTACTTTGGGTTTCCCTATATAATACACTAATATGGGATTCCCTATATAGTACACTATATAATACACTACTATGGGTTTCCCTATATAGTACACGACTATGGGTTTCACTATATAGTACACTATATAATACACTACTATGGGTTTCACTATATAGTACACTACTATGGGTTTCCATATATAATACACTACTTTGGGTTTCCCTATATAGTACACTATATAATACAATACTATGGGTTTCCCTATATAGTACACTATATAATACTCTACTATGGGTTTCCCTATATAGTACACTATATAATACACTACTATGAGTTTCACTATATAGTACACTATATAATACACTACTATGGGTTTCCCTATATAGTACACTATATAATACACTACAATGAGTTTCACTATATAGTACACTATATAATACACTACTATGGGTTTCACTATATAGTACACTACTATGGGTTTCCCTATATAATACACTACTATGGGTTTCACTATATAGGACACTATATAATACACTACTATGGGTTTAACTATATAATACACTACTATGGGTTTCCCTATATAATACACTACTATGTGTTTCCCTATATAATAAACTACTATGGGTTTCCCTATATAGTACACTATATAATACACTACTATGGGTTTCCCTATATAGTACACGACTATGGGTTTCACTATATAGTACACTATATAATACACTAATATGGGTTTCACTATATAGTATGCTACTATGGGTTTTCCTATATAATACACTACTTTGGGTTTCCCTATATAATACACTAATTTGGGATTCCCTATATAGTACACTATATAATACACTACTATGGGTTTCCCTATATAATACACTACTATGGGTTTCACTATATAGTACACTACTATGGGTTTCCCTATATAATACACTACTATGGGTTTCACTATATAGTACACTATATAATACACTACTATGGGTTTCCCTATATAATACACTACTATGGGTTTCACTATATAATACACTACTATGAGTTTCACTATATAGTACACTATATAATACACTACTATGAGTTTCCCTATATAGTACACTATATAATACACTAATATGGGTTTCACTATATAGTACGCTACTATGGGTTTTCCTATATAATACACTACTTTGGGTTTCCCTATATAATACACTAATATGGGATTCCCTATATAGTACACTATATAATACACTACTATGGGTTTCCCTATATAGTACACTATATAATACACTACAATGGGTTTCACTATATAGTACCCTATATAATACACTACTATGGGTTACACTATATAGTACACTATATAATACACTACTATGGGTTTCACTATATAGTACACTATATAATACACTACTATGGGTTTCCCTATATAATACACTACTATGGGTTTCCCTATATAATACACTACTATGGGTTTCCCTATATAATACACTACTATGGGTTTCACTATATAGTACACTACTATGGGTTTCCCTATATAATACACTACTATGGGTTTCACTATATAGTACACTATATAATACACTACTATGGGTTTCCCTATATAATACACTACTATGGGTTTCACTATATAATACACTACTATGAGTTTCACTATATAGTACACTATATAATACACTACTATGAGTTTCCCTATATAGTACACTATATAATACACTACTATGGGTTACACTATATAGTACACTATATAATACACTACTATGGGTTTCACTATATAGTACACTATATAATACACTACTATGGGTTTCCCTATATAATACACTACTATGGGTTTCCCTATATAATACACTACTATGGGTTTCCCTATATAATACACTACTATGGGTTTCACTATATAATACACTACTATGAGTTTCCCTATATAGTACACTATATAATACACTACTATGGGTTACACTATATAGTACACTATATAATACACTACTATGGGTTTCACTATATAGTACACTATATAATACACTACTATGGGTTTAACTATATAATACACTACTATGGGTTTCCCTATATAATACACAACTATGTGTTTCCCTATATAATAAACTACTATGGGTTTCCCTATATAGTACACTATATAATACACTACTATGGGTTTCCCTATATAGTACACGACTATGGGTTTCACTATATAGTACACTATATAATACACTAATATGGGTTTCACTATATAGTACGCTACTATGGGTTTTCCTATATAATACACTACTTTGGGTTTCCCTATATAATACACTAATATGGGATTCCCTATATAGTACACTATATAATACACTACTATGGGTTTCCCTATATAGTACACGACTATGGGTTTCACTATATAGTACACTATATAATACACTACTATGGGTTTCACTATATAGTACACTACTATGGGTTTCCATATATAATACACTACTTTGGGTTTCCCTATATAGTACACTATATAATACAATACTATGGGTTTCACTATATAATACACTACTATGGGTTTCCCTATATAGTACACTATATAATACTCTACTATGGGTTTCCCTATATAGTACACTATATAATACACTACTATGAGTTTCACTATATAGTACACTATATAATACACTACTATGGGTTTCACTATATAATACACTACTATGGGTTTCACTATATAGTACACTATATAATACACTACTATGGGTTTCACTATATAGTACACTATATAATACACTACTATGGGTTTCCCTATATAATACACTACTATGGGTTACACTATATAGTACACTATATAATACACTACTATAGGTTTCCCAATATAATACACTACTATGGGTTTCCCTATATAGTACACTATATAATACACTACTATGAGTTTCACTATATAGTACACTATATAATACACTACTATGAGTTTCACTATATAATACACTACTATGAGTTTCACTATATAGTACACTATATAATACACTACTATGGGTTTCACTGTATCGTACACTATATAATACACTACTATGGGTTTCCCTATATAATACACTACTATGGGTTTCCCTATATAATACACTACAATGGGTTTCACTATATAATACACTACTATGGGTTTCCCTATATAGTACACTATATAATACACTACTATGGGTTTTCCTATATAGTACACTATATAATACACTACTATGGGTTTCACTATATAATACACTACTATGGGTTTCACTATATAGTACACTATATAATACACTACTATGGGTTTCACTATATAGTACACTATATAATACACTACTATGGGTTTCCCTATATAATACACTACTATGGGTTACACTATATAGTACACTATATAATACACTACTATAGGTTTCCCAATATAATACACTACTATGGGTTTCACTATATAGTACACTATATAATACACTACTATGGGTTTCACTATATAGTACACTATATAATACACTACTATGGGTTTCACTATATAGTACACTATATAATACACTACTATGGGTTTCACTATATAGTACACTATATAATACACTTCTATGAGTTTCACTATATAATACACTACTATGGGTTTCCCTATATAATAAACTGCTATGGGTTTCCCTATATAGTACACTATATAATACACTACAGACAGGAAAACCTCCTGGTCCTACCCAGACATTATAGACAGGAAACCTCCTGGTCCTACCCAGACATTATAGACAGGAAAACCTCCTGGTCCTAACCAGACATTATAGACAGGAAAACCTCCTGGTCCTACCCAGACATTATAGACAGGAAAACCTCCTGGTCCTACCCAGACATTATAGACAGGAAAACCTCCTGGTCCTAACCAGACATTATAGACAGGAAAACCTCCTGGTCCTACCCAGACTGTATACAAAGAGAAGGCCAGAGGAGATTATAGACAGGAAAACCTCCTGGTCCTACCCAGACATTATAGACAGGAAAACCTCCTGGTCCTACCCAGACATTATAGACAGGAAAACCTCCTGGTCCTATCCAGACATTATAGACCGGAAAACCTCCTGGTCCTAACCAGACATTATAGACAGGAAAACCTCCTGGTCCTAACCAGACATTATAGACAGGAAAACCTTCTGGTCCTACCCAGACTGTATACAAAGAGAAGGCCAGAGGAGATTATAGACAGGAAAACCTCCTGGTCCTACCCAGACATTATAGACAGGAAAACCTCCTGGTCCTAACCAGACATTATAGACAGGGAAAACTCCTGGTCCTACCCAGACATTATAGACAGGGAAAACTCCTGGTCCTACCCAGACTGGATTCAAAGAGAAGGAGGAGATAATACTTAAGACCTTTAGACCCACTGCAACACCTGGTGGCCACGAGTGTACGTTACCCTGGTTACCAACTCCTTTCTATCCCGGGGCTGTCAAACAGGGCGATGACCAATGAGAGTACAGTAGAGTCCTAGTGACCAATGAGAGTTTAGTAGGGTCACCCACATAAACACTAGGGCTGTGTCCGACATGGCGCGCAAAATCCCTACAGTATGTATTGCACATAAAAGTAGATAGAGGACTCGTCTTTGTATCTGTGCCATTATACCATCTGTAACAGCATGGGCAGCAAGCACCATTGAGGCTCAAACTCATAGGAATCCCCACCCAGTTGACTACTTTAAAATGACGTAAGCCCTCAATGGCAGTGTCTATGCTAAAACGGCCTTTTGGCCACTAGAAGCATCGCTCATTCTCTATGGTAGTGAACTACTGATAAGGTTTTATTTTAGGCCTCTATCATTATCTATGGTGGTGCACTAATAGGGTTCTGTTTTAGATGTAGTTTTCCACTAGAGGCCTCTATCATTCTCTATGGTGGTGCACTAATAGGGTTCTGTTTTAGATGTAGTTTTCCACTAGAGGCCTCTATCATTCTCTATGGTGGTGCACTAATAGGGTTCTGTTTTAGATGTAGTTTTCCACTAGAGGCCTCTATCATTCTCTATGTTGGTGAACTAATAGGGTTCTGTTTTAGATGTAGTTTTCCACTAGAGGCCTCTATCATTCTCTATGGTGGTGAACTAATAGGGTTCTGTTTTAGATGTAGTTTTCCACTAGAGGCCTCTATCATTCTCTATGGTGGTGAACTAATAGGGTTCTGTTTTAGATGTAGTTTTCCACTAGAGGCCTCTATCATTCTCTATGGTGGTGCACTAATAGGGTTCTGTTTTAGATGTAGTTTTCCACTAGAGGCCTCTATCATTCTCTATGGTGGTGCACTAATAGGGTTCTGTTTTAGATGTAGTTTTCCACTAGAGGCCTCTATCATTCTCTATGGTGGTGAACTAATAGGGTTCTGTTTTAGATGTAGTTTTCCACTAGAGGCCTCTATCATTCTCTATGGTGGTGAACTAATAGGGTTCTGTTTTAGATGTAGTTTTCCACTAGAGGCCTCTATCATTCTCTATGGTGGTGAACTAATAGGGTTCTGTTTTAGATGTAGTTTTCCACTAGAGGCCTCTATCATTCTCTATGTTGGTGAACTAATAGGGTTCTGTTTTAGATGTAGTTTTCCACTAGAGGCCTCTATCATTCTCTATGGTGGTGAACTAAAAGGGTTCTGTTTTAGATGTAGTTTTCCACTAGAGGCCTCTATCATTGTCTATGGTGGTGAACTAATAGGGTTCTGTTTTAGATGTAGTTTTCCACTAGAGGGCGGTGATGGGCTGTACCAATATTGTTTCCAATTTTTGTATCTAGACCAAATACGTGTGTGTGTGTGTGTTCGTCTAAGCGTGTGTGTCCGTGTGTTACTCACTCATTTTCGTCAGTGCCTCTGAGTGTGTTTTTGTGTGTTTATAGACAGTGAGCACCAAAAGTACTGGGACAGTGACACATTATATGTAAATAAGAATTTGTTCTTAAACTGACTCGCCTAGTTAAATAAAAGGTTACATTTTTTTAAATAAAACATGATTTGTTGTTCTGTCTCTGTACTCCCAGCAGTTTGGATTTTAAATCAAACAATGACTATGAGGTCAAAGGGCAGACTGTCAGCTTTAATTTGAGGCTAATCTTCATCCATATCGGGTGAACCGTTTATAAATTATAGCATTTTTTATTTTTTGCACATAGTACCCCCCCCCCCCCCCCCCCCCCCCCCCCATTTTAGGGGACCAAAAGTATTCGTACAAATTCACTTATATGTGTATTAAAGTAGTAGAAGTGTTTTGTCCCAAAGCCACAGCACCCAATGACTAAATCAAGCTTAGTTACTTCGAACTTGTTGGATGCATTTTGCTGTTTGTTTTGTATTTTTATTTTTTTTTACTGTTGAATAATGACGACTGAGAAAGTTTACAGACGCACAAATATACCCCCCAAGACGTATTCTATTCTTATTCACAATAAAAGTGACTCCAAAATGACACCATACATTATTTACCATTCATTTCTATTGGGCACAAAATAATGTGAAAAACAACCAAAACAAACAGCAAAATGCACACAACAAGTTCGTAGAGTCACAAGCTTGATTTAGCCATTGGGTGCTCTGAATATGAGAGAAAACACTTCTACTAATTTAATACATAGAACTGAATTTATCACAATACTTTTGGTCCCCTAAAATTGGGGGAGGTAGGTACAAAAAGGGCTGTAAATTCTAAACGGTTCCACCCCGACATGGATGGAAATACCCACAAACTAAAAGGTCTAATCCAAAGTGCTGGAGTACAGAGCCAAAAACAACAACACAATCACTGTCCCCAATGCTTTTGGAGTTCACTGTACTGAGGTGGCGGCAGGCAGCCTAGTGGTCAGAGCGTTGGGCTGACAAGGTAAAAAAAAATCTGTCATTCTGCCCCCTGAACAAGGCAGTTAACCCACTGTTCCCCTGAACAAGGCAGTTAACCCACTGTTCCCCTGAACAAGGCAGTTAACCCACTGTTCCTCTGAACAAGGCAGTTAACCCACTGTTCCCCTGAACAAGGCAGTTAACCCACTGTTCCCCTGAACAAGGCAGTTAACCCCACTGTTCCCCTGAACAAGGCAGTTAACCCCACTGTTCCCCTGAACAAGGCAGTTAACCCACTGTTCCCCTGAACAAGGCAGTTAACCCCACTGTTCCCCTGAACAAGGCAGTTAACCCCACTGTTCCCCTGAACAAGGCAGTTAACCCCACTGTTCCCCTGAACAAGGCAGTTAACCCACTGTTCCCCTGACCAAGGCAGTTAACCCACTGTTCCCCTGAACAAGGCAGTTAACCCACTGTTCCCCTGAACAAGGCAGTTAACCCCACTGTTCCTAGACCAGTTAACCCACTGTTCCCCTGAACAAGGCAGTTAACCCACTGTTCCCCTGAACAAGGCAGTTAACCCACTGTTCCTAGACCAGTTAACCCACTGTTCCCCTGAACAAGGCAGTTAACCCACTGTTCCTAGGCCAGTTAACCCACTGTTCCCCTGAACAAGGCAGTTAACCCACTGTTCCTAGGCCAGTTAACCCACTGTTCCCCTGAACAAGGCAGTTAACCCACTGTTCCCCTGAACAAGGCAGTTAACCCCACTGTTCCCCTGAACAAGGCAGTTAACCCCACTGTTCCTAGACCAGTTAACCCCACTGTTCCTAGACCAGTTAACCCCACTGTTCCTAGACCAGTTAACCCCACTGTTCCTAGACCAGTTAACCCCACTGTTCCTAGACCAGTTAACCCCACTGTTCCTAGACCAGTTAACCCCACTGTTCCTAGACCAGTTAACCCCACTGTTCCTAGACCAGTTAACCCCACTGTTCCTAGACCAGTTAACCCACTGTTCCTAGACCAGTTAACCCACTGTTCCTAGACCAGTTAACCCACTGTTCCTAGACCAGTTAACCCCACTGTTCCTAGACCAGTTAACCCCACTGTTCCTAGACCAGTTAACCCCACTGTTCCTAGACCAGTTAACCCCACTGTTCCTAGACCAGTTAACCCCACTGTTCCTAGACCAGTTAACCCCACTGTTCCTAGACCAGTTAACCCCACTGTTCCTAGACCAGTTAACCCCACTGTTCCTAGACCAGTTAACCCACTGTTCCTAGACCAGTTAATCCACTGTTCCTAGACCAGTTAACCCACTGTTCCTAGACCAGTTAACCCCACTGTTCCTAGACCAGTTAACCCCACTGTTCCTAGACCAGTTAACCCACTGTTCCTAGACCAGTTAACCCCACTGTTCCTAGACCAGTTAACCCCACTGTTCCTAGACCAGTTAACCCCACTGTTCCTAGACCAGTTAACCCCACTGTTCCTAGACCAGTTAACCCCACTGTTCCTAGACCAGTTAACCCACTGTAGGCCGTCATTGTAAATAAGAATTTGTTCTTAACTGACTTGTTAAATAAAGGTAAAATGTGTGTTTCTAAATGTATTTAAGGGTTGTTATTTTGCATGTTCGTATTATTGTTGTGTTGAAACATAATGGGCTTTATGGGTAATAGTTCTGGAGAGGAGAACTCTAGGGGAACTGAACCAGTGAATTAAGGATAATGATATGTTCATATTATAGGTAAATTCCAGTAAATTCCAGTTAACGTAATGATTAGCCAATCATTCTGTTTTCAAATAACTGTTTGTGGGTGTGTCCCGAATGTCACCCTATTGCCTATGTAGTGCCCATAGGGCTCCCATAGGGCTCTACATAGAGCTCCCATAGGGCTCTACATAGAGCTCCCATAGGGCTCTACATAGAGCTCCCATAGGGCTCAAGATAGGGCTCTACATAGAGCTCCCATAGGGCTCTACATAGAGCTCCCAAAGGGCTTTACATAGAGCTCCCATAGGGCTCCACATACAGTGCCTTGCGAAAGTATTCGGCCCCCTTGAACTTTGCAACCTTTTGCCACATTTCAGGCTTCAAACATAAAGATATAAAACTGTATTTTTTTGTGAAGAATCAACAACAAGTGGGACACAATCATGAAGTGGAACGACATTTATTGGATATTTCAAACTTTTTTAACAAATCAAAAACTGAAAAATTGGGCGTGCAAAATTATTCAGCCCCCTTAAGTTACTACTTTGTAGCGCCACCTTTTGCTGCGATTACAGCTGTAAGTCGCTTGGGGTATGTCTCTATCAGTTTTGCACATCGAGAGACTGAAATTTTTTCCCATTCCTCCTTGCAAAACAGCTCGAGCTCAGTGAGGTTGGATGGAGAGCATTTGTGAACAGCAGTTTTCAGTTCTTTCCACAGATTCTCGATTGGATTCAGGTCTGGACTTTGACTTGGCCATTCTAACACCTGGATATGTTTATTTTTGAACCATTCCATTGTAGATTTTGCTTTATGTTTTGGATCATTGTCTTGTTGGAAGACAAATCTCCGTCCCAGTCTCAGGTCTTTTGCAGACTCCATCAGGTTTTCTTCCAGAATGGTCCTGTATTTGGCTCCATCCATCTTCCCATCAATTTTAACCATCTTCCCTGTCCCTGCTGAAGAAAAGCAGGCCCAAACCATGATGCTGCCACCACCATGTTTGACAGTGGGGATGGTGTGTTCAGAGTGATGAGCTGTGTTGCTTTTACGCCAAACATAACATCTTGCATTGTTGCCAAAAAAGTTCAATTTTGGTTTCATCTGACCAGAGCACCTTCTTCCACGTGTTTGGTGTGTCTCCCAGGTGGCTTGTGGCAAACTTTAAACAACACTTTTAATGGACATTAAGAAATGGCTTTCTTCTTGCCACTCTTCCATAAAGGCCAGATTTGTGCAATATACGACTGATTGCTGTCCTATGGACAGAGTCTCCCACCTCAGCTGTAGATCTCTGCAGTTCATCCAGAGTGATCATGGGCCTCTTGGCTGCATCTCTGATCAGTCTTCTCCTTGTATGAGCTGAAAGTTTAGAGGGACGGCCAGGTCTTGGTAGATTTGCAGTGGTCTGATACTCCTTCCATTTCAATATTATCGCTTGCACAGTGCTCCTTGGGATGTTTAAAGCTTGGGAAATCTTTTTGTATCCAAATCCGGCTTTAAACTTCTTCACAACAGTATCTCGGACCTGCCTGGTGTGTTCCTTGTTCTTCATGATGCTCTCTGCGCTTTTAACGGACCTCTGAGACTATCGCAGTGCAGGTGCATTTATACGGAGACTTGATTACACACAGGTGGATTGTATTTATCATTATTAGTCATTTAGGTCAAGATTGGATCATTCAGAGATCCTCACTGAACTTCTGGAGAGAGTTTGCTGCACTGAAAGTAAAGGGGCTGAATAATTTTGCAAGCCCAATTTTTCAGTTTTTGATTTGTTAAAAAAGTTTGAAATATCCAATAAATGTCGTTCCACTTCATGATTGTGTCCCACTTGTTGTTGATTCTTCACAAAAAAATACAGTTTTATATCTTTATGTTTGAAGCCTGAAATGTGGCAAAAGGTCGCAAAGTTCAAGGGGGCCAAATACTTTCGCAAGGCAATGTATATGACAGCATTCTATACTGGTACATCTATTCTCTATCTATATGACAGCATTCTATACTGGTACATCTATATGACAGTGTTCTATACTGGTACATCTATTCTCTATCTATAAGAACAGCATTCTATACTGGTACATCTATTCTCTATCTATATGACAGCATTCTATACTGGTACATCTATTCTCTATCTATATGACAGTGTTCTATACTGGTACATCTATTCTCTCTCTATTCTCTATCTATATGACAGCATTATATACTGGTACATCTATTCTCTATCTATATGACAGCATTCTATACTGGTACATCTATTCTCTATCTATATGACAGCATTCTATACTGGTACATCTATTCTCTATCTATATGACAGTGTTCTATACTGGTACATCTATTCTCTCTCTATATGACAGTGTTCGATACTGGTAAATCTATTCTCTATCTATATGACAGCATTCTATACTGGTACATCTATATGACAGCATTCTATACTGGTACATCTATTCTCTATCTATATGACAGCATTCTATACTGGTACATCTATTCTCTCTCTATATGACAGTGTTCTATACTGATACATCTATATGACAGTGTTCTATACTGGTACATCTATTCTCTATCTATATGACAGTGTTCTATACTGGTACATCTATATGACAGTGTTCTTTACTGGTACATCTCTTCTCTCTCTATATGACAGCATTCTATACTGGTATATCTGTATGACAGCATTCTATACTGGTACATCTATTCTCTCTCTATATGACAGCATTATATACTGGTACATCTATTCTCTCTCTATATGACAGCATTCTATACTGGTACATCTGTATGACATCATTCTATACTGGTACATCTATTATCTCTCTATATGACAGCATTCTATACTGGTACATCTGTATGACAGTATTCTATACCGGTTACATCTATTCTCTATCTATATGACAGCATTATATACTGGTACATCTATATGACAGTGTTCTATACTGGTACATCTATTATCTATCTATATGACAGCATTCTATACTGGTACATCTATATGACAGCATTCTATACTGGTACATCTATATGACAGTGTTCTATACTGGTACATCTATTCTCTATCTATATGACAGCATTCTATACTGGTACATCTGTATGACAGCATTCTATACTGGTACATCTATTCTCTCTCTATATGACAGCATTATATACTGGTACATCTATTATCTCTCTATATGACTGCATTCTATACTGGTACATCTATTCTCTATCTATATGACAGCATTCTATACTTGTACATCTATATGACAGTGTTTTATACTGGTACATCTATTCTCTATCTATATGACAGCATTCTATACTGGTACATCTATTCTCTCTCTATATGACAGCATTCTATACTGGTACATCTATATGACAGTGTTCTATACTGGTACATCTATTCTCTATCTATATGTTAGCATTCTATACTGGTACATCTATATGACAGTGTTCTATACTGGTACATCTATTCTCTATCTATATGACAGCATTCTATACTGGTACATCTATTCTCTCTCTATATGACAGCATTCTATACTGGTACATCTATATGACAGTGTTCTATACTGGTACATCTATTCTCTATCTATATGAAAGCATTCTATACTGGTACATCTATATGACAGTGTTCTATACTGGTACATCTATTCTCTATCTATATGACAGCATTCTATACTGGTACATCTATATGACAGCATTCTATACTGGTACATCTATATGACAGCATTCTATACTGGTACATCTATATGACAGTGTTCTATACCTCTCTCTAACACCTAACCTCTCTCTAACCCCTAACCTCTGACCTGTCTCTAACCCTCTAGTTATACAGGTTGTTGGGGCTCTGCCTTGCTTATCTGACAAAGTGTTTGTCTAAATCTGTTGCAATGTATTTAATCATTAACATGGTCAGATCCAGACACACACACACACACACACACACACACACACACACACACACACACACACACACACACACACACACACACACACACACACACACACACACACACACACACACACAGTATTGCATAACAAACCTTGTAGGGACATCCAATTCAGTCTGATCCAAAACCTATATTCCCTAAACCATAACCCTAGCTCCTAACTCTAAACCTAATTCTAACTCTAAGCCTAATTCTATCCTTAACCCGCTAGAAATAGAATTTGACCTTGTGGGGACCAACAAAATGTCCCCAGTTGGTCACATTAGTGTTTGATTACTATTCTTGTGTGGATATCTGGTCTTCACGTTTGGTGAAAGACGTCCACCAAACACACTGAGAACAGAGGATCCCCTGGTCAAGCATTATGTTGCATGGTTTGGTTTGACATGTAGAATGTTTAGAATGCAGAGGAAGACAGACAACGTGCTTTACATTTAGAATGTTTAGAATGCAGAGGAAGACAGACAACATGCTTTACATTTAGAATGTTTAGAATGTTTAGAATGCAGAGGAAGACAGACAACGTGCTTTACATTTAGAATGTTTAGAATGTTTAGAATGCAGAGGAAGACAGACAACGTGCTTTACATTTAGAATGTTTAGAATGTTTAGAATGCAGAGGAAGACAGACAACGTGCTTTACATTTAGAATGTTTAGAATGCAGAGGAAGACAGACAACGTACTTTACATTTAGAAGGTTTAGAATGTTTAGAATGCAGAGGAAGACAGACAACGTGCTTTACATTTAGAATGTTTAGAATGTTTAGAATGCAGAGGAAGACAGACAACGTGCTTTACATTTAGAAGGTTTAGAATGTTTAGAATGCAGAGGAAGATAGACAACGTGCTTTACATTTAGAATGTTTAGAATGCAGAGGAAGACAGACGACGTGCTTTACATTTAGAATGTTTAGAATGTTTAGAATGCAGAGGAAGACAGACGACGTGCTTTACATTTAGAATGTTTAGAATGTTTAGAATGCAGAGGAAGACAGACGACGTGCTTTACATTTAGAATGTTTAGAATGTTTAGAATGCAGAGGAAGACAGACGACGTGCTTTACATTTAGAATGTTTAGAATGCAGAGGAAGACAGACAACGTGCTTTAAATTTAGAATGTTTAGAATGTTTAGAATGCAGAGGAAGACAGACAACGTGCTTTACATTTAGAATGTTTAGAATGTTTAGAATACAGAGGAAGACAGACAACGTGCTTTACATTTAGAATGTTTAGAATGCAGAGGAAGACAGACAACGTGCTTTACATTTAGAATGTTTAGAATGTTTAGAATGCAGAGGAAGACAGACAACGTGCTTTACATTTAGAATGTTTAGAATGTTTAGAATGCAGAGGAAGACAGACAACGTGCTTTACATTTAGAATGTTTAGAATGTTTAGAATGCAGAGGAAGACAGACAACGTGCTTTACATTTAGAATGTTTAGAATGTTTAGAATGCAGAGGAAGACAGAGAACGTACTTTACATTTAGAATGTTTAGAATGTTTAGAATGCAGAGGAAGACAGACAACGTGCTTTACATTTAGAATGTTTAGAATGTATAGAATGCAGAGGAAGACAGACAACGTGCTTTACATTTAGAATGTTTAGAATGCAGAGGAAGACAGACAACGTGCTTTACATTTAGAATGTTTAGAATGCAGAGGAAGACAGACAACGTGCTTTACATTTAGAATGTTTAGAATGTTTAGAATGCAGAGAAAGACAGACAACGTACTTTACATTTAGAATGTTTAGAATGTTTAGAATGCAGAGGAAGACAGACAACGTGCTTTACATTTAGAATGTTTAGAATGTTTAGAATGCAGAGGAAGACAGACAACGTGCTTTACATTTAGAATGTTTAGGATGTTTAGAATGTTTAGAATGCAGAGGAAGACAGACAACGTACTTTACATTTAGAATGTTTAGAATGTTTAGAAAGCAGAGGAAGACAGACGACGTGCGTTACATTTAGAATGTTTAGAAAGCAGAGGAAGACAGACAACGTACTTTACATTTAGAAGGTTTAGAATGTTTAGAATGCAGAGGAAGACAGACAACGTGCTTTACATTTAGAATGTTTAGAATGTTTAGAATGCAGAGGAAGACAGACAACGTGCTTTACATTTAGAATGTTTAGAATGTTTAGAATGCAGAGGAAGACAGACAACGTGCTTTACATTTAGAATGTTTAGAATGCAGAGGAAGACAGACAACGTACTTTACATTTAGAAGGTTTAGAATGTTTAGAATGCAGAGGAAGACAGACAACGTGCTTTACATTTAGAATGTTTAGAATGTTTAGAATGCAGAGGAAGACAGACAACGTGCTTTACATTTAGAAGGTTTAGAATGTTTAGAATGCAGAGGAAGACAGACAACGTGCTTTACATTTAGAATGTTTAGAATGCAGAGGAAGACAGACGACGTGCTTTACATTTAGAATGTTTAGAATGTTTAGAATGCAGAGGAAGACAGACGACGTGCTTTACATTTAGAAGGTTTAGAATGTTTAGAATGCAGAGGAAGACAGACGACGTGCTTTACATTTAGAATGTTTAGAATGTTTAGAATGCAGAGGAAGACAGACAACGTGCTTTACATTTGGAATGTTTAGAATGCAGAGGAAGACAGACAACATGCTTTACATTTAGAATGTTTAGAATGCAGAGGAAGACAGACAACGTACTTTACATTTAGAATGTTTAGAATGTTTAGAATGCAGAGGAAGACAGACAACGTGCTTTACATTTAGAATGTTTAGAATGCAGAGGAAGACAGACGACGTGCTTTACATTTAGAATGTTTAGAATGTTTAGAATGCAGAGGAAGACAGACAACGTGCTTTACATTTAGAATGTTTAGAATGTTTAGAATGCAGAGGAAGACAGACAACGTGCTTTACATTTAGAATGTTTAGAATGCAGAGGAAGACAGACGACGTGCTTTACATTTAGAATGTTTAGAATGTTTAGAATGCAGAGGAAGACAGACAACGTGCTTTACATTTAGAAGGTTTAGAATGTTTAGAATGCAGAGGAAGACAGACGACGTGCTTTACATTTAGAATGTTTAGAATGTTTAGAATGCAGAGGAAGACAGACAACGTGCTTTACATTTAGAATGTTTAGAAAGCAGAGGAAGACAGACGACGTGCTTTACATTTAGAATGTTTAGAATATTTAGAATGTTTAGAATGTTTAGAAAGCAGAGGAAGACAGACAACATGCTTTACATTTAGAATGTTTAGAATGTTTAGAATGTTCAGAATGTTTAGAATGTTTAGAATGTTTAGAAGGTTTAGAAGGTTTAGAATGTTTAGAATGTTTAGAATGTTTAGAAGGTTTAGAATCTTTAGAATGTTTAGAATGTTTAGAATGCAGAGGAAGACAGACAACATGGTTTACATTTAGAATGTTTAGAATGCAGAGGAAGACAGACAACGTACTTTACATTTAGAATGTTTACAATGTTTAAAATGCAGAGGAAGACAGAAAACGTACTTTACATTTAGAATGTTTAGAATGTTTAGAATGCAGAGGAAGACAGACAACGTGCTTTACATTTAGAATGTTTAGAATTTTTAGAATGTTTAGAATGCAGAGGAAGACAGACAACATGCTTTACATTTAGAATGTTTAGAATGCAGAGGAAGACAGACAACATGCTTTACATTTAGAATGTTTACAATGTTTAGAATGTTTAGAATGTTTAGAATGCAGAGGAAGACAGACAACATGCTTTACATTTAGAATGTTTAGAATGTTTAGAATGCAGAGGAAGACAGACAACGTGCTTTACATTTAGAAGGTTTAGAATGTTTAGAATGCAGAGGAAGACAGACAACATGCTTTACATTTAGAATGTTTAGAATGCAGAGGAAGACAGACAACGTGCTTTACATTTAGAATGTTTAGAATGTTTAGAATGCAGAGGAAGACAGACAACGTGCTTTACATTTAGAAGGTTTAGAATGCAGAGGAAGACAGACGACGTGCTTTACATTTAGAATGTTTAGAATGTTTAGAATGCAGAGGAAGACAGACGACGTGCTTTACATTTAGAATGTTTAGAATGTTTAGAATGCAGAGGAAGACAGACGACGTGCTTTACATTTAGAATGTTTAGAATGTTTAGAATGCAGAGGAAGACAGACGACGTGCTTTACATTTAGAATGTTTAGAATGTTTAGAATGCAGAGGAAGACAGACAACGTGCTTTACATTTAGAATGTTTAGAATGCAGAGGAAGACAGACGACGTGCTTTACATTTAGAATGTTTAGAATGTTTAGAATGCAGAGGAAGACAGACAACGTGCTTTACATTTAGAATGTTTAGAATGTTTAGAATGCAGAGGAAGACAGACAACGTGCTTTACATTTAGAATGTTTAGAATGCAGAGGAAGACAGACAACGTGCTTTACATTTAGAATGTTTAGAATGTTTAGAATGCAGAGGAAGACAGACAACGTGCTTTACATTTAGAATGTTTAGAATGTTTAGAATGCAGAGGAAGACAGACGACGTGCTTTACATTTAGAATGTTTAGAATGTTTAGAATGCAGAGGAAGACAGACGACGTGCTTTACATTTAGAAGGTTTAGAATGTTTAGAATGCAGAGGAAGACAGACGACGTGCTTTACATTTAGAATGTTTAGAATGTTTAGAATGCAGAGGAAGACAGACAACGTGCTTTACATTTGGAATGTTTAGAATGCAGAGGAAGAAAGACAACATGCTTTACATTTAGAATGTTTAGAATGCAGAGGAAGACAGACAACGTACTTTACATTTAGAATGTTTAGAATGTTTAGAATGCAGAGGAAGACAGACAACGTGCTTTACATTTAGAATGTTTAGAATGCAGAGGAAGACAGACGACGTGCTTTACATTTAGAATGTTTAGAATGTTTAGAATGCAGAGGAAGACAGACAACGTGCTTTACATTTAGAATGTTTAGAATGTTTAGAATGCAGAGGAAGACAGACAACGTGCTTTACATTTAGAATGTTTAGAATGCAGAGGAAGACAGACGACGTGCTTTACATTTAGAATGTTTAGAATGTTTAGAATGCAGAGGAAGACAGACAACGTGCTTTACATTTAGAAGGTTTAGAATGTTTAGAATGCAGAGGAAGACAGACGACGTGCTTTACATTTAGAATGTTTAGAATGTTTAGAATGCAGAGGAAGACAGACAACGTGCTTTACATTTAGAATGTTTAGAAAGCAGAGGAAGACAGACGACGTGCTTTACATTTAGAATGTTTAGAATATTTAGAATGTTTAGAATGTTTAGAAAGCAGAGGAAGACAGACAACATGCTTTACATTTAGAATGTTTAGAATGCAGAGGAAGACAGACAACATGCTTTACATTTAGAATGTTTACAATGTTTAGAATGTTTAGAATGTTTAGAATGCAGAGGAAGACAGACAACATGCTTTACATTTAGAATGTTTAGAATGTTTAGAATGCAGAGGAAGACAGACAACGTGCTTTACATTTAGAAGGTTTAGAATGTTTAGAATGCAGAGGAAGACAGACAACATGCTTTACATTTAGAATGTTTAGAATGCAGAGGAAGACAGACAACGTGCTTTACATTTAGAATGTTTAGAATGTTTAGAATGCAGAGGAAGACAGACAACGTGCTTTACATTTAGAAGGTTTAGAATGCAGAGGAAGACAGACGACGTGCTTTACATTTAGAATGTTTAGAATGTTTAGAATGCAGAGGAAGACAGACGACGTGCTTTACATTTAGAATGTTTAGAATGTTTAGAATGCAGAGGAAGACAGACGACGTGCTTTACATTTAGAATGTTTAGAATGTTTAGAATGCAGAGGAAGACAGACGACGTGCTTTACATTTAGAATGTTTAGAATGTTTAGAATGCAGAGGAAGACAGACAACGTGCTTTACATTTAGAATGTTTAGAATGCAGAGGAAGACAGACGACGTGCTTTACATTTAGAATGTTTAGAATGTTTAGAATGCAGAGGAAGACAGACAACGTGCTTTACATTTAGAATGTTTAGAATGTTTAGAATGCAGAGGAAGACAGACAACGTGCTTTACATTTAGAATGTTTAGAATGCAGAGGAAGACAGACAACGTGCTTTACATTTAGAATGTTTAGAATGTTTAGAATGCAGAGGAAGACAGACAACGTGCTTTACATTTAGAATGTTTAGAATGTTTAGAATGCAGAGGAAGACAGACGACGTGCTTTACATTTAGAATGTTTAGAATGTTTAGAATGCAGAGGAAGACAGACGACGTGCTTTACATTTAGAAGGTTTAGAATGTTTAGAATGCAGAGGAAGACAGACGACGTGCTTTACATTTAGAATGTTTAGAATGTTTAGAATGCAGAGGAAGACAGACAACGTGCTTTACATTTGGAATGTTTAGAATGCAGAGGAAGAAAGACAACATGCTTTACATTTAGAATGTTTAGAATGCAGAGGAAGACAGACAACGTACTTTACATTTAGAATGTTTAGAATGTTTAGAATGCAGAGGAAGACAGACAACGTGCTTTACATTTAGAATGTTTAGAATGCAGAGGAAGACAGACGACGTGCTTTACATTTAGAATGTTTAGAATGTTTAGAATGCAGAGGAAGACAGACAACGTGCTTTACATTTAGAATGTTTAGAATGTTTAGAATGCAGAGGAAGACAGACAACGTGCTTTACATTTAGAATGTTTAGAATGCAGAGGAAGACAGACGACGTGCTTTACATTTAGAATGTTTAGAATGTTTAGAATGCAGAGGAAGACAGACAACGTGCTTTACATTTAGAAGGTTTAGAATGTTTAGAATGCAGAGGAAGACAGACGACGTGCTTTACATTTAGAATGTTTAGAATGTTTAGAATGCAGAGGAAGACAGACAACGTGCTTTACATTTAGAATGTTTAGAAAGCAGAGGAAGACAGACGACGTGCTTTACATTTAGAATGTTTAGAATATTTAGAATGTTTAGAATGTTTAGAAAGCAGAGGAAGACAGACAACATGCTTTACATTTAGAATGTTTAGAATGTTTAGAATGTTCAGAATGTTTAGAATGTTTAGAATGTTTAGAAGGTTTAGAAGGTTTAGAATGTTTAGAATGTTTAGAATGTTTAGAAGGTTTAGAATCTTTAGAATGTTTAGAATGTTTAGAATGCAGAGGAAGACAGACAACATGGTTTACATTTAGAATGTTTAGAATGCAGAGGAAGACAGACAACGTACTTTACATTTAGAATGTTTACAATGTTTAAAATGCAGAGGAAGACAGAAAACGTACTTTACATTTAGAATGTTTAGAATGTTTAGAATGCAGAGGAAGACAGACAACGTGCTTTACATTTAGAATGTTTAGAATTTTTAGAATGTTTAGAATGCAGAGGAAGACAGACAACATGCTTTACATTTAGAATGTTTAGAATGCAGAGGAAGACAGACAACATGCTTTACATTTAGAATGTTTACAATGTTTAGAATGTTTAGAATGTTTAGAATGCAGAGGAAGACAGACAACATGCTTTACATTTAGAATGTTTAGAATGTTTAGAATGCAGAGGAAGACAGACAACGTGCTTTACATTTAGAAGGTTTAGAATGTTTAGAATGCAGAGGAAGACAGACAACATGCTTTACATTTAGAATGTTTAGAATGCAGAGGAAGACAGACAACGTGCTTTACATTTAGAATGTTTAGAATGTTTAGAATGCAGAGGAAGACAGACAACGTGCTTTACATTTAGAAGGTTTAGAATGCAGAGGAAGACAGACGACGTGCTTTACATTTAGAATGTTTAGAATGTTTAGAATGCAGAGGAAGACAGACGACGTGCTTTACATTTAGAATGTTTAGAATGTTTAGAATGCAGAGGAAGACAGACGACGTGCTTTACATTTAGAATGTTTAGAATGTTTAGAATGCAGAGGAAGACAGACGACGTGCTTTACATTTAGAATGTTTAGAATGTTTAGAATGCAGAGGAAGACAGACAACGTGCTTTACATTTAGAATGTTTAGAATGCAGAGGAAGACAGACAACGTGCTTTACATTTAGAATGTTTAGAATGTTTAGAATGCAGAGGAAGACAGACAACGTGCTTTACATTTAGAATGTTTAGAATGTTTAGAATGCAGAGGAAGACAGACAACGTGCTTTACATTTAGAATGTTTAGAATGCAGAGGAAGACAGACAACGTGCTTTACATTTAGAATGTTTAGAATGTTTAGAATGCAGAGGAAGACAGACAACGTGCTTTACATTTAGAATGTTTAGAATGTTTAGAATGCAGAGGAAGACAGACAACGTGCTTTACATTTAGAATGTTTAGAATGTTTAGAATGCAGAGGAAGACAGACAACGTGCTTTACATTTAGAATGTTTAGAATGTTTAGAATGCAGAGGAAGACAGAGAACGTACTTTACATTTAGAATGTTTAGAATGTTTAGAATGCAGAGGAAGACAGACAACGTGCTTTACATTTAGAATGTTTAGAATGTATAGAATGCAGAGGAAGACAGACAACGTGCTTTACATTTAGAATGTTTAGAATGCAGAGGAAGACAGACAACGTGCTTTACATTTAGAATGTTTAGAAAGCAGAGGAAGACAGACAACGTACTTTACATTTAGAATGTTTAGAATGCAGAGGAAGACAGACAACGTGCTATACATTTAGAATGTTTAGAATGCAGAGGAAGACAGACAACGTGCTTTACATTTAGAATGTTTAGAATGCAGAGGAAGACAGACAACGTGCTTTACATTTAGAATGTTTAGAATGTTTAGAATGCAGAGAAAGACAGACAACGTACTTTACATTTAGAATGTTTAGAATGTTTAGAATGCAGAGGAAGACAGACAACGTGCTTTACATTTAGAATGTTTAGAATGTTTAGAATGCAGAGGAAGACAGACAACGTGCTTTACATTTAGAATGTTTAGGATGTTTAGAATGATTAGAATGCAGAGGAAGACAGACAACGTACTTTACATTTAGAATGTTTAGAATGTTTAGAAAGCAGAGGAAGACAGACGACGTGCGTTACATTTAGAATGTTTAGAAAGCAGAGGAAGACAGACAACGTACTTTACATTTAGAAGGTTTAGAATGTTTAGAATGCAGAGGAAGACAGACAACGTGCTTTACATTTAGAATGTTTAGAATGTTTAGAATGCAGAGGAAGACAGACAACGTGCTTTACATTTAGAATGTTTAGAATGTTTAGAATGCAGAGGAAGACAGACAACGTGCTTTACATTTAGAATGTTTAGAATGCAGAGGAAGACAGACGACGTGCTTTACATTTAGAATGTTTAGAATGTTTAGAATGCAGAGGAAGACAGACGACGTGCTTTACATTTAGAAGGTTTAGAATGTTTAGAATGCAGAGGAAGACAGACGACGTGCTTTACATTTAGAATGTTTAGAATGTTTAGAATGCAGAGGAAGACAGACAACGTGCTTTACATTTGGAATGTTTAGAATGCAGAGGAAGACAGACAACATGCTTTACATTTAGAATGTTTAGAATGCAGAGGAAGACAGACAACGTACTTTACATTTAGAATGTTTAGAATGTTTAGAATGCAGAGGAAGACAGACAACGTGCTTTACATTTAGAATGTTTAGAATGCAGAGGAAGACAGACGACGTGCTTTACATTTAGAATGTTTAGAATGTTTAGAATGCAGAGGAAGACAGACAACGTGCTTTACATTTAGAATGTTTAGAATGTTTAGAATGCAGAGGAAGACAGACAACGTGCTTTACATTTAGAATGTTTAGAATGCAGAGGAAGACAGACGACGTGCTTTACATTTAGAATGTTTAGAATGTTTAGAATGCAGAGGAAGACAGACAACGTGCTTTACATTTAGAAGGTTTAGAATGTTTAGAATGCAGAGGAAGACAGACGACGTGCTTTACATTTAGAATGTTTAGAATGTTTAGAATGCAGAGGAAGACAGACAACGTGCTTTACATTTAGAATGTTTAGAATGTTTAGAAAGCAGAGGAAGACAGACGACGTGCTTTACATTTAGAATGTTTAGAATATTTAGAATGTTTAGAATGTTTAGAATGCAGAGGAAGACAGACAACGTGCTTTACATTTGGAATGTTTAGAATGCAGAGGAAGACAGACAACATGCTTTACATTTAGAATGTTTAGAATGCAGAGGAAGACAGACAACGTACTTTACATTTAGAATGTTTAGAATGTTTAGAATGCAGAGGAAGACAGACAACGTGCTTTACATTTAGAATGTTTAGAATGCAGAGGAAGACAGACGACGTGCTTTACATTTAGAATGTTTAGAATGTTTAGAATGCAGAGGAAGACAGACAACGTGCTTTACATTTAGAATGTTTAGAATGTTTAGAATGCAGAGGAAGACAGACAACGTGCTTTACATTTAGAATGTTTAGAATGCAGAGGAAGACAGACGACGTGCTTTACATTTAGAATGTTTAGAATGTTTAGAATGCAGAGGAAGACAGACAACGTGCTTTACATTTAGAAGGTTTAGAATGTTTAGAATGCAGAGGAAGACAGACGACGTGCTTTACATTTAGAATGTTTAGAATGTTTAGAATGCAGAGGAAGACAGACAACGTGCTTTACATTTAGAATGTTTAGAATGTTTAGAAAGCAGAGGAAGACAGACGACGTGCTTTACATTTAGAATGTTTAGAATATTTAGAATGTTTAGAATGTTTAGAAAGCAGAGGAAGACAGACAACATGCTTTACATTTAGAATGTTTAGAATGTTTAGAATGTTCAGAATGCTTAGAATGTTTAGAAGGTTTAGAAGGTTTAGAATGTTTAGAATGTTTAGAATGTTTAGAAGGTTTAGAATCTTTAGAATGTTTAGAATGTTTAGAATGCAGAGGAAGACAGACAACATGGTTTACATTTAGAATTTTTAGAATGCAGAGGAAGACAGACAACGTACTTTACATTTAGAATGTTTACAATGTTTAGAATGCAGAGGAAGACAGAAAACGTACTTTACATTTAGAATGTTTAGAATGTTTAGAATGCAGAGGAAGACAGACAACGTGCTTTACATTTAGAATGTTTAGAATTTTTAGAATGTTTAGAATGCAGAGGAAGACAGACAACATGCTTTACATTTAGAATGTTTAGAATGTAGAGGAAGACAGACAACATGCTTTACATTTAGAATGTTTACAATGTTTAGAATGTTTAGAATGTTTAGAATGCAGAGGAAGACAGACAACATGCTTTACATTTAGAATGTTTAGAATGTTTAGAATGCAGAGGAAGACAGACAACGTGCTTTACATTTAGAAGGTTTAGAATGTTTAGAATGCAGAGGAAGACAGACAACATGCTTTTCATTTAGAATGTTTAGAATGCAGAGGAAGACAGACAACGTGCTTTACATTTAGAATGTTTAGAATGTTTAGAATGCAGAGGAAGACAGACAACGTGCTTTACATTTAGAAGGTTTAGAATGTTTAGAATGCAGAGGAAGACAGACAACGTGCTTTACATTTAGAATGTTTAGAATGCAGAGGAAGACAGACAACGTACTTTACATTTAGAATGTTTAGAATGCAGAGGAAGACAGACAACGTACTTTACATTTAGAATGTTTAGAATGTTTAGAATGCAGAGGAAGACAGACAACATGCTTTACATTTAGAATGTTTAGAATGTTTAGAATGCAGAGGAAGACAGACAACGTGCTTTACATTTAGAATGTTTAGAATGTTTAGAATGCAGAGGAAGACAGACAACGTGCTTTACATTTAGAATTGTTGGAATGTTTAGAATGCAGAGGAAGACAGACAATGTGCTTTACATTTAGAATGTTTAGAATGCAGAGGAAGACAGACAACGTACTTTACATTTAGAAAGTTTAGAATGTTTAGAATGCAGAGTAAGACAGACAACATGCTTTACATTTAGAATGTTTAGAATGCAGAGGAAGACAGACAACGTACTTTACATTTAGAAGGTTTAGAATGTTTAGAATGCAGAGGAAGACAGACAACGTGCTTTACATTTAGAATGTTTAGAATGCAGAGGAAGACAGCGTGTGTGTGTGTGTGTGTGTGTGTGTGTGTGTGTGTGTGTGTGTGTGTGTGTGTGTGTGTGTGTGTGTGTGTGTGTGTGTGTGTGTGTGTGTGTGTGTGTGTGTGTGTGTGTGTGTGTGAAGAGGTTTGTTTGTGCATGGGTTTGCGTGTGTGTGTGGGTTTGCGTGTGTTTTGTCAGTTACTGGAACAACTGGGCTGGACTTCCGAAACAGGCACACTCAAACACAAACAGTGTGTGTGTGTGTGTGTGTTGGTCCACATTGACAGATGAGGGTAATGATTGATGAATGATCAATGTCCCAGAGAGAGACAGAGAGAGAAACACATTGTGTATTGAGGCAGGCTAGTTGGTTAGTCCGTCAGGAGTCACCATGGGGAAAAAGACAGCGTTGACAATACTGCTACTAGGAGTTCTACACATCACACACCTTGCTAAGGTAAGTTACACCCCATTATCATACACACACACACACACACACACAGACACACACACACACACACACCTTGCTCCGGTAAGTCACAAGTCTCCCCGCTCTTTTATAAGCATTTAATGCAGCTGTTTTTAAATTATGCTGAAAAGACCTGCGACCTGTATATTATATGACCTGTTTCTCCTGTATACTATGACCTGTTTCTACTATATAATATGACCTGTATCTCCTGTATAATATCACCTGTATCTCCTGTATAATATGACCTGTATCTCCTGTATAATATGACCTGTATCTCCTGTATACTATGACCTGTATCTCCTGTATAATATGACCTGTATCTCCTGTATACTATGACCTGTATCTCCTCTATAATATGACCTGTATCTCCTGTATAATATGACCTGTATCTCCTGTATATTATGACCTGTATCTCCTGTATAATATGACCTGTATCTCCTGTATAATATGACCTGTATCTCCTGTATAATATGACCTGTATCTCCTGTATAACATGACCTGTTTCTCCTGTCTATATAATATGACCTGTATCTCCTGTATACTATGACCTGTATATCCTGTATAATATGACCTGTATCTCCTGTATAATATGACCTGTATCTCCTGTATACTATGACCTGTATCTCCTATATTATATGACCTGTATCTCCTGTATAATATGACCTGTATCTCCTGTATAATATGACCTGTATCTCCTGTATAATATGACCTGTATCTCCTGTATAATATGACCTGTATCTCCTGTATAATATGACCTGTATCTCCTGTATACTATGACCTGTATCTCCTGTATAATATGACCTGTATCTCCTGTATACTATGACCTGTATCTCCTATATTATATGACCTGTATCTCCTGTATAATATGACCTGTATCTCCTGTATAATATGACCTGAATCTCCTGTATAATATGACCTGTATCTCCTGTATACTATGACCTGTATCTCCTGTATAATATGACCTGTATCTCCTGTCTGTATAATATGACCTGTATCTCCTGTATAATATGACCTGTATCTCCTGTATAATATGACCTGTATCTCCTGTATAATATGACCTGTATCTCCTGTATACTATGACCTGTATCTCCTGTATAATATGACCTGTATCTCCTGTCTGTATAATATGACCTGTATCTCCTGTCTGTATAATATGACCTGTATCTCCTGTATACTATGACCTGTATCTCCTGTATAATATGACCTGTATCTCCTGTATAATATGACCTGTATCTCCTGTATACTATGACCTGTATCTCCTGTATAATATGACCTGTATCTCCTGTATAATATGACCTGTATCTCCTGTATAATATGACCTGTATATCCTGTATAATATGACCTGTATCTCCTGTATAATATGAGCTGTATCTCCTCTATAATATGACCTGTATCTCCTGTATAATATGACCTCTATCTCCTGTCTGTATAATATGACCTGTATCTCCTGTATAATATGACCTGTATCTCCTCTATAATATGACCTGTATCTCCTGTATACTATGACCTGTATCTCCTGTATAATATGACCTGTATCTCATGTCTGTATAATATGACCTGTATCTCCTGTATAATATGACCTGTATCTCCTGTCTGTATAATATGACCTGTATCTCCTGTATAATATGACCTGTATCTCCTGTATAATATGACCTGTATCTCCTGTATAATATGACCTGTATCTCCTGTATAATATGACATGTATCTCCTTTATAATATGACCTGTATCTCCTGTATAATATGACCTGTATCTCCTGTCTGTATAATATGACCTGTATCTCCTGTATACTATGACCCGTATCTCCTGTATAATTTGACCTGTATCTCCTGTATAATATGACCTGTATCTCCTGTATAATATGACCTGTATCTCCTGTCTGTATAATATGACCTGTATCTCCTGTATAATATGACCTGTATCTCCTGTATAATATGACCTGTATCTCCTGTCTGTATAATATGAGCTGTATCTCCTCTATATTATGACCTGTATCTCCTGTATAATATGACCTGTATCTCCTGTATACTATGACCTGTATCTCCTGTATACTATGACCTGTATCTCCTGTATAATTTGACCTGTATCTCCTGTATAATATGACCTGTATCTCCTCTCTGTATAATATGACCTGTAGCTCCTGTATAATATGACCTGTATCTCCTGTATAATATGACCTGTATCTCCTGCATAATATGACCTGTATCTCCAGTCTGTATAATATGACCTGTATCTCCTTTATAATATGACCTGTATCTCCTGTATAATATGACCTGTATCTCCTGTATAATATGACCTGTATCTCCTGTATAATATGACCTGTATCTCCTGTATAATATGACCTGTATCTCCTGTATACTATGACCTGTATCTCCTGTATAATATGACCTGTATCTCCTGTCTGTATAATATGACCTGTATCTCCTGTATAATATGACCTGTATCTCCTGTATAATATGACCTGTATCTCCTGTATAATATGACCTGTATCTCCTGTCTGTATAATATGACCTGTATCTCCTGTATAATATGACCTGTATCTCCTATATTATATGACCTGTATCTCCTGTATAATATGACCTGTATCTCCTGTCTGTATAATATGACCTGTATCTCCTGTATAATATGACCTGTATCTCCCGTATAATATGACCTGTATCTCCTGTCTGTATAATATGACCTGTATCTCCTGTATACTATGACCTGTATCTCCTGTATAATATGACCTGTATCTCCTGTATAATATGACCTGTATCTCCTGTATAATATGACCTGTATCTCCTGTATAATATGACCTGTATCTCCTGTATACTATGACCTGTATCTCCTGTATAATATGACCTGTATCTCCTGTATACTATGACCTGTATCTCCTATATTATATGACCTGTATCTCCTGTATAATATGACCTGTATCTCCTGTATAATATGACCTGAATCTCCTGTATAATATGACCTGTATCTCCTGTATACTATGACCTGTATCTCCTGTATAATATGACCTGTATCTCCTGTCTGTATAATATGACCTGTATCTCCTGTATAATATGACCTGTATCTCCTGTATAATATGACCTGTATCTCCTGTATAATATGACCTGTATCTCCTGTATACTATGACCTGTATCTCCTGTATAATATGACCTGTATCTCCTGTCTGTATAATATGACCTGTATCTCCTGTCTGTATAATATGACCTGTATCTCCTGTATACTATGACCTGTATCTCCTGTATAATATGACCTGTATCTCCTGTATAATATGACCTGTATCTCCTGTATACTGTGACCTGTATCTCCTGTATAATATGACCTGTATCTCCTGTATAATATGACCTGTATCTCCTGTATAATATGACCTGTATCTCCTGTATAATATGACCTGTATCTCCTGTATAATATGAGCTGTATCTCCTCTATAATATGACCTGTATCTCCTGTATAATATGACCTCTATCTCCTGTCTGTATAATATGACCTGTATCTCCTGTATAATATGACCTGTATCTCCTCTATAATATGACCTGTATCTCCTGTATACTATGACCTGTATCTCCTGTATAATATGACCTGTATCTCATGTCTGTATAATATGACCTGTATCTCCTGTATAATATGACCTGTATCTCCTGTCTGTATAATATGACCTGTATCTCCTGTATAATATGACCTGTATCTCCTGTATAATATGACCTGTATCTCCTGTATAATATGACCTGTATCTCCTGTATAATATGACCTGTATCTCCTGTATAATATGACCTGTATCTCCTGTATAATATGACCTGTATCTCCTGTCTGTATAATATGACCTGTATCTCCTGTATACTATGACCCGTATCTCCTGTATAATTTGACCTGTATCTCCTGTATAATATGACCTGTATCTCCTGTATAATATGACCTGTATCTCCTGTCTGTATAATATGACCTGTATCTCCTGTATAATATGACCTGTATCTCCTGTATAATATGACCTGTATCTCCTGTCTGTATAATATGAGCTGTATCTCCTCTATATTATGACCTGTATCTCCTGTATAATATGACCTGTATCTCCTGTATACTATGACCTGTATCTCCTGTATACTATGACCTGTATCTCCTGTATAATTTGACCTGTATCTCCTGTATAATATGACCTGTATCTCCTCTCTGTATAATATGACCTGTAGCTCCTGTATAATATGACCTGTATCTCCTGTATAATATGACCTGTATCTCCTGCATAATATGACCTGTATCTCCTGTCTGTATAATATGACCTGTATCTCCTTTATAATATGACCTGTATCTCCTGTATAATATGACCTGTATCTCCTGTATAATATGACCTGTATCTCCTGTATAATATGACCTGTATCTCCTGTATAATATGACCTGTATCTCCTGTATACTATGACCTGTATCTCCTGTATAATATGACCTGTATCTCCTGTCTGTATAATATGACCTGTATCTCCTGTATAATATGACCTGTATCTCCTGTATAATATGACCTGTATCTCCTGTATAATATGACCTGTATCTCCTGTCTGTATAATATGACCTGTATCTCCTGTATAATATGACCTGTATCTCCTATATTATATGACCTGTATCTCCTGTATAATATGACCTGTATCTCCTGTCTGTATAATATGACCTGTATCTCCTGTATAATATGACCTGTATCTCACGTATAATATGACCTGTATCTCCTGTCTGTATAATATGACCTGTATCTCCTGTATACTATGACCTGTATCTCCTGTATACTATGACCTCTATCTCCTGTCTGTATAATATGACCTGTATCTCCTGTCTGTATAATATGACCTGTATCTCCTGTCTGTATAATATGACCTGTATCTCCTGTATACTATGACCTGTATCTCCTGTCTGTATAATATGACCTGTATCTCCTGTATAATATGACCTGTATCTCCTGTATAATATGACCTGTATCTCCTGTCTGTATAATATGACCTGTATCTCCTGTATACTATGACCCGTATCTCCTGTATAATTTGACCTGTATCTCCTGTATAATATGACCTGTATCTCCTGTATAATATGACCTGTATCTCCTGTCTGTATAATATGACCTGTATCTCCTGTATAATATGACCTGTATCTCCTGTATAATATGACCTGTATCTCCTGTCTGTATAATATGAGCTGTATCTCCTCTATAATATGACCTGTATCTCCTGTATAATATGACCTGTATCTCCTGTATACTATGACCTGTATCTCCTGTATACTATGACCTGTATCTCCTGTATAATTTGACCTGTATCTCCTGTATAATATGACCTGTATCTCCTCTCTGTATAATATGACCTGTATCTACTGTATAATATGACCTGTATCTCTTGCATAATATGACCTGTATCTCCTGTCTGTATAATATGACCTGTATCTCCTGTATAATATGACCTGTATCTCCTGTATAATATGACCTGTATCTCCTGTATAATATGACTTGTATCTCCTGTATAATATGACCTGTATCTCCTGTATAATATGACCTGTATCTCCTGTATACTATGACCTGTATCTCCTGTATAATATGACCTGTATCTCCTGTCTGTATAATATGACCTGTATCTCCTGTATAATATGACCTGTATCTCCTGTATAATATGACCTGTATCTCCTGTATAATATGACCTGTATCTCCTGTCTGTATAATATGACCTGTATCTCCTGTATAATATGACCTGTATCTCCTATATTATATGACCTGTATCTCCTGTATAATATGACCTGTATCTCCTGTCTGTATAATATGACCTGTATCTCCTGTATAATATGACCTGTATCTCCTGTATAATATGACCTGTATCTCCCGTATAATATGACCTGTATCTCCTGTCTGTATAATATGACCTGTATCTCCTGTATACTATGACCTGTATCTCCTGTATACTATGACCTGTATCTCCTGTCTGTATAATATGACCTGTATCTCCTGTATACTATGACCTGTATCTCCTGTCTGTATAATATGACCTGTATCTCCTGTATAATATGACCTGTATCTCCTGTATAATATGACCTGTATCTCCTGTCTGTATAATATGACCTGTATCTCCTGTATACTATGACCCGTATCTCCTGTATAATTTGACCTGTATCTCCTGTATAATATGACCTGTATCTCCTGTATAATATGACCTGTATCTCCTGTCTGTATAATATGACCTGTATCTCCTGTATAATATGACCTGTATCTCCTGTATAATATGACCTGTATCTCCTGTCTGTATAATATGAGCTGTATCTCCTCTATAATATGACCTGTATCTCCTGTATAATATGACCTGTATCTCCTGTATACCATGACCTGTATCTCCTGTATACTATGACCTGTATCTCCTGTATAATTTGACCTGTATCTCCTGTATAATATGACCTGTATCTCCTCTCTGTATAATATGACCTGTATCTCCTGTATAATATGACCTGTATCTCCTGTATAATATGACCTGTATCTCCTGCATAATATGACCTGTATCTCCTGTCTGTATAATATGACCTGTATCTCCTGTATAATATGACCTGTATCTCCTGTATAATATGACCTGTATCTCCTGTATAATATGACCTGTATCTCCTGTATAATATGACCTGTATCTCCTGTATAATATGACCTGTATCTCCTGTATACTATGACCTGTATCTCCTGTATAATATGACCTGTATCTCCTGTCTGTATAATATGACCTGTATCTCCTGTATAATATGACCTGTATCTCCTGTATAATATGACCTGTATCTCCTGTATAATATGACCTGTATCTCCTGTCTGTATAATATGACCTGTATCTCCTGTATAATATGACCTGTATCTCCTATATTATAAGACCTGTATCTCCTGTATAATATGACATGTATCTCCTGTCTGTATAATATGACCTGTATCTCCTGTATAATATGACCTGTATCTCCTGTATAATATGACCTGTATCTCCCGTATAATATGACCTGTATCTCCTGTCTGTATAATATGACCTGTATCTCCTGTATACTATGACCTGTATCTCCTGTATACTATGACCTGTATCTCCTGTCTGTATAATATGACCTGTATCTCCTGTCTGTATAATATGACCTGTATCTCCTGTCTGTATAATATGACCTGTATCTCCTGTATACTATGACCTGTATCTCCTGTCTGTATAATATGACCTGTATCTCCTGTATAATATGACCTGTATCTCCTGTCTGTATAATATGACCTGTATCTCCTGTCTGTATAATATGACCTGTATCTCCTGTATAATATGACCTGTATCTCCTGTGTACTATGACCTGTATCTCCTGTATAATATGACCTGTATCTCCTGTATAATATGACCTGTATCTCCTGTATAATATGACCTGTATCTCCTGTATAATATGACCTGCATCTCCTGTATAATATGACCTGTATCTCCTGTCTGTATAATATGACCTGTATCTCCTGTCTGTATAATATGACCTGTATCTCCTGTATAATATGACCTGTATCTCCTGTGTACTATGACCTGTATCTCCTGTATAATATGACCTGTATCTCCTGTATAATATCACCTGTATCTCCTGTATAATATGACCTGTATCTCCTGTATAATATGACCTGTATCTCCTGTCTGTATAATATGACCTGTATCTCCTGTCTGTATAATATGACCTATATCTCCTGTATAATATGACCTGTATCTCCTGTATAATATGGCCTGTATCTCCTGTATAATATGACCTGTATCTCCTGTATAATATGACCTGTATCTCCTGTCTGTATAATATGACCTGTATCTCCTGTCTGTATAATATGACCTGTATCTCCTGTATAATATGACCTGTATCTCCTGTATAATATGACCTGTATCTCCTGTATAATATGACCTGTATCTCCTGTCTGTATAATATGACCTGCATCTCCTGTATAATATGACCTGTATCTCCTATATTATATGACCTGTATCTCCTGTCTATATAATATGACCTGTATCTCCTGTATAATATGACCTATATCTCCTGTATAATATGACCTGTATCTCCTGTATACTATGACCTGTATCTCCTATATTATATGACCTGTATCTCCTGTATAATATGACCTGTATCTCCTGTGTAATATGACCTGTATCTCCTGTATACTATGACCTGTATCTCCTGTATAATATGACCTGTATCTCCTGTATACTATGACCTGTATCTCCTATATTATATTACCTGTATCTCCTGTATAATATGACCTGTATCTCCTGTATACTATGACCTGTATCTCCTGTATAATTTGACCTGTATCTCCTGTATAATATGACCTGTATCTCTTGTATAATATGACCTGTATCTCCTGTATAATATGGCCTGTATCTCCTGTATAATATGACCTGTATCTCCTGTATAATATGACCTGTATCTCCTGTATAATATGACCTGTATCTCCTGTATAATATGACCTGTATCTCCTGTATAATATGACCTGTATCTCCTGTATAATATTACCTGTATCTCCTATATTATATGACCTGTATCTCCTGTATAATATGACCTGTATCTCCTGTATACTATGACCTGTATCTCCTGTATAATATGACACGTATCTCCTATATTAAATGACCTGTATCTCCTGTATACTATGACCTGTATCTCCAGTATAATATCACCTGTATCTCCTGTATAATATGACCTGTATCTCCTGTATAATATGACCTGTATCTCCTGTCTGTATAATATGACCTGTATCTCCTGTATACTATGACCTGTATCTCCTGTCTGTATAATATGACCTGTATCTCCTGTATAATATGACCTGTATCTCCTTTCTGTACAATATGACCTGTATCTCCTGTATAATATGACCTGTATCTCCTGTTTAATATGACCTGTATCTCCTGTATAATATGACCTGTATCTCCTGTATAATATGACCTGTATCTCCTGTATAATATGACCTGTATCTCCTGTTTACTATGACCTGTATCTCCTGTATAATATGACCTGTATCTCCTGTATAATATGACCTGTATCTCCTGTATAATATGACCTGTATCTCCTGTATAATATGACCTGTATCTCCTGTATAATATGACCTGTATCTCCTGTCTGTATAAAATGACCTGTATCTCCTGTATAATATGACCTGTATCTCCTGTATAATATGACCTGTATCTCCTGTATAATATGACCTGTATCTCCTGTATAATATGACCTGTATCTCCTGTATAATATGACCTGTATCTCCTGTATAATATGACCTGTATCTCCTGTCTGTATAAAATGACCTGTATCTCCTGTATAATATGACCTGTATCTCCTGTATAATATGACCTGTATCTCCTGTTTACTATGACCTGTATCTCCTGTATAATATGACCTGTATCTCCTGTATAATATGACCTGTATCTCCTGTATAATATGACCTGTATCTCCTGTCTGTATAATATGACCTGTATCTCCTGTATAAAATGACCTGTATCTCCTGTATAATATGACCTGTATCTCCTGTATAATATGACCTGTATCTCCTGTATAATATGACCTGTATCTCCTGTCTGTATAATATGACCTGTATCTCCTGTATAATATGACCTGTATCTCCTGTATAATATGACCTGTATCTCCTGTATAATATGACCTGTATCTCCCGTATATTATGACCTGTATCTCCTGTCTGTATAATATGACCTGTATCTCCTGTATACTATGACCTGTATCTCCTGTATACTATGACCTGTATCTCCTGTCTGTATAATATGACCTGTATCTCCTGTCTGTATAATATGACCTGTATCTCCTGTCTGTATAATATGACCTGTATCTCCTGTATACTATGACCTGTATCTCCTGTCTGTATAATATGACCTGTATCTCCTGTATAATATGACCTGTATCTCCTGTATAATATGACCTGTATCTCCTGTCTGTATAATACGACCTGTATCTCCTGTCTGTATAATATGACCTGTATCTCCTGTATAATATGACCTGTATCTCCTGTGTACTATGACCTGTATCTCCTGTATAATATGACCTGTATCTCCTGTATAATATCACCTGTATCTCCTGTATAATATGACCTGTATCTCCTGTATAATGTGACCTGTATCTCCTGTCTGTATAATATGACCTGTACCTCCTGTCTGTATAATATGACCTGTATCTCCTGTATAATATGACCTGTATCTCCTGTATAATATGGCCTGTATCTCCTGTATAATATGACCTGTATCTCCTGTATAATATGACCTGTATCTCCTGTCTGTATAATATGACCTGTATCTCCTGTATACTATGACCTGTATCTCCTGTATAATATGACCTGTATCTCCTGTATAATATGACCTGTATCTCCTGTATAATATGACCTGTATCTCCTGTCTGTATAATATGACCTGTATCTCCTGTATAATATGACCTGTATCTCCTGTATAATATGACCTGTATCTCCTGTATAATATGACATGTATCTCCTGTATAATATGACCTGTATCTCCTGTCTGTAGAATATGACCTGTATCTCCTGTCTGTATAATATGACCTGTATCTCCTGTATAATATGACCTGTATCTCCTGTATAATATGACCTGTATCTCCTGTATAATATGACCTGTATCTCCTTTATAATATGACCTGTATCTCCTGTCTGTATAATATGACCTGTATCTCCTGTATACTATGACCTGCATCTCCTGTATAATATGACCTGTATCTCCTGTCTGTATAATATGACCTGTATCTCCTGTATACTATGACCTGTATCTCCTGTATAATATGACCTGTATCTCCTGTATAATATGACCTGTATCTCCTGTATAATATGACCTGTATCTCCTGTATAATATGACCTGTATCTCCTGTATAATATGACCTGTATCTCCTGTATACTATGACCTGTATCTCCTGTCTAATATGACCTGTATCTCCTGTCTGTATAATATGACCTGTATCTCCTGTATAATATGACCTGTATCTCCTTTCTGTATAATATGACCTGTATCTCCTTTCTGTATAATATGACCTGTATCTCCTGTATAATATGACCTGTATCTCCTGTATACTATGACCTGTATCTCCTGTATAATATGACCTGTATCTCCTGTATAATATGACCTGTATCTCCTGTATAATATGACCTGTATCTCCTGTATAATATGACCTGTATCTCCTGTATAATATGACCTGTATCTCCTGTATAATATGACCTGTATCTCCTGTATACTATGACCTGTATCTCCTGTCTAATATGACCTGTATCTCCTGTCTGTATAATATGACCTGTATCTCCTGTATAATATGACCTGTATCTCCTGTATAATATGACCTGTATCTCCTTTCTGTATAATATGACCTGTATCTCCTGTATAATATGACCTGTATCTCCTGTATACTATGACTTGTATCTCCTGTATAATATGACCTGTATCTCCTGTATAATATGACCTGTATCTCCTGTATAATGTGACCTGTATCTCCTGTATAATATGACCTGTATCTCCTGTATAATATGACCTGTATCTCCTGTATAATATGACCTGTATCTCCTGTATAATATGACCTGTATCTCCTGTCTGTATAATATGACCTGTATCTCCTGTATAATATGACCTGTAACTCCTGTATACTATGACCTGTATCTCCTGTATAATATGACCTGTATCTCCTGTATAATATGACCTGTATCTCTTGTATAATATGACCTGTATCTCCTGTATAATATGGCCTGTATCTCCTGTATAATATGACCTGTATCTCCTGTATAATATGACCTGTATCTCCTGTATAATATGACCTGTATCTCCTGTCTGTATAATATGACCTGTATCTCCTCTATAATATGACCTGTATCTCCTGTATAATATGACCTGTACCTCCTGTATAAAATGACCTGTATCTCCTGTATAATATGACCTGTATCTCCTGTATACTATGACCTGTATCTCCTCTATAATATGACCTGTATCTCCTGTCTGTATAATATGACCTGTTTCTCGTGTATAATATGACCTGCATCTCCTGTATAATATGACCTGTATCTCCTGTATAATATGACCTGTATCTCCTGTATAATATGACCTGTATCTCCTGTATAATATGACCTGTATCTCCTGTATAATATGACCTGTATCTCCTGTATACTATGACCTGTATCTCCTGTATAATATGACCTGTATCTCCTGTCTATATAATATGACCTGTATCTCCTGTATAATATGACCTGTTTCTCCTGTCTATATAATATGACCTGTATCTCCTGTATAATATGACCTGTATCTCCTGTCTATATAATATGACCTGTATCTCCTGTATAGTATGACCTGTATCTCCTGTATAATATGACCTGTATCTCCTGTATACTATGACCTGTATCTCCTATATTATATGACCTGTATCTCCTGTATAATATGACCTGTATCTCCTGTGTAATATGACCTGTATCTCCTGTATACTATGACCTGTATCTCCTGTATAATATGACCTGTATCTCCTGTATACTATGACCTGTATCTCCTATATTATATTACCTGTATCTCCTGTATAATATGACCTGTATCTCCTGTATACTATGACCTGTATCTCCTGTATAATATGACCTGTATCTCCTGTATAATATGACCTGTATCTCTTGTATAATATGACCTGTATCTCCTGTATAATATGGCCTGTATCTCCTGTATAATATGACCTGTATCTCCTGTATAATATGACCTGTATCTCCTGTATAATATGACCTGTATCTCCTGTATAATATGACCTGTATCTCCTGTATAATATGACCTGTATCTCCTGTATAATATGACCTGTATCTCCTATATTATATGACCTGTATCTCCTGTATAATATGACCTGTATCTCCTGTATACTATGACCTGTATCTCCTGTATAATATGACCTGTATCTCCTATATTAAATGACCTGTATCTCCTGTATACTATGACCTGTATCTCCAGTATAATATGACCTGTATCTCCTGTATAATATGACCTGTATCTCCTGTATAATATGACCTGTATCTCCTGTCTGTATAATATGACCTGTATCTCCTGTATACTATGACCTGTATCTCCTGTCTGTATAATATGACCTGTATCTCCTGTATAATATGACCTGTATCTCCTTTCTGTACAATATGACCTGTATCTCCTGTATAATATGACCTGTATCTCCTGTTTAATATGACCTGTATCTCCTGTATAATATGACCTGTATCTCCTGTATAATATGACCTGTATCTCCTGTATAATATGACCTGTATCTCCTGTATAAAATGACCTGTATCTCCTGTATAATATGACCTGTATCTCCTGTATACTATGAGCTGTATCTCCTCTATAATATGACCTGTATCTCCTGTCTGTATAATATGACCTGTTTCTCGTGTATAATATGACCTGCATCTCCTGTATAATATGACCTGTATCTCCTGTATAATATGACCTGTATCTCCTGTATAATATGACCTGTATCTCCTGTATAATATGACCTGTATCTCCTGTATACTATGACCTGTATCTCCTGTATAATATGACCTGTATCTCCTGTCTATATAATATGACCTGTATCTCCTGTATAATATGACCTGTTTCTCCTGTCTATATAATATGACCTGTATCTCCTGTATAATATGACCTGTATCTCCTGTCTATATAATATGACCTGTATCTCCTGTATAATATGACCTGTATCTCCTGTATAATATGACCTGTATCTCCTGTATACTATGACCTGTATCTCCTATATTATATGACCTGTATCTCCTGTATAATATGACCTGTATCTCCTGTGTAATATGACCTGTATCTCCTGTATACTATGACCTGTATCTCCTGTATAATATGACCTGTATCTCCTGTATACTATGACCTGTATCTCCTATATTATATTACCTGTATCTCCTGTATAATATGACCTGTATCTCCTGTATACTATGACCTGTATCTCCTGTATAATATGACCTGTATCTCCTGTATAATATGACCTGTATCTCTTGTATAATATGACCTGTATCTCCTGTATAATATGGCCTGTATCTCCTGTATAATATGACCTGTATCTCCTGTATAATATGACCTGTATCTCCTGTATAATATGACCTGTATCTCCTGTATAATATGACCTGTATCTCCTGTATAATATGACCTGTATCTCCTGTATAATATGACCTGTATCTCCTATATTATATGACCTGTATCTCCTGTATAATATGACCTGTATCTCCTGTATACTATGACCTGTATCTCCTGTATAATATGACCTGTATCTCCTATATTAAATGACCTGTATCTCCTGTATACTATGACCTGTATCTCCAGTATAATATGACCTGTATCTCCTGTATAATATGACCTGTATCTCCTGTATAATATGACCTGTATCTCCTGTCTGTATAATATGACCTGTATCTCCTGTATACTATGACCTGTATCTCCTGTCTGTATAATATGACCTGTATCTCCTGTATAATATGACCTGTATCTCCTTTCTGTACAATATGACCTGTATCTCCTGTATAATATGACCTGTATCTCCTGTTTAATATGACCTGTATCTCCTGTATAATATGACCTGTATCTCCTGTATAATATGACCTGTATCTCCTGTATAATATGACCTGTATCTCCTGTTTACTATGACCTGTATCTCCTGTATAATATGACCTGTATCTCCTGTATAATATGACCTGTATCTCCTGTATAATATGACCTGTATCTCCTGTATAATATGACCTGTATCTCCTGTATAATATGACCTGTATCTCCTGTCTGTATAAAATGACCTGTATCTCCTGTATAATATGACCTGTATCTCCTGTATAATATGACCTGTATCTCCTGTATAATATGACCTGTATCTCCTGTATAATATGACCTGTATCTCCTGTATAATTTGACCTGTATCTCCTGTATAATATGACCTGTATCTCCTGTCTGTATAAAATGACCTGTATCTCCTGTATAATATGACCTGTATCTCCTGTATAATATGACCTGTATCTCCTGTTTACTATGACCTGTATCTCCTGTATAATATGACCTGTATCTCCTGTATAATATGACCTGTATCTCCTGTATAATATGACCTGTATCTCCTGTCTGTATAATATGACCTGTATCTCCTGTATAAAATGACCTGTATCTCCTGTATAATATGACCTGTATCTCCTGTATAATATGACCTGTATCTCCTGTATAATATGACCTGTATCTCCTGTATACTATGACCTGTATCTCCTGTCTAATATGACCTATATCTCCTGTCTGTATAATATGACCTGTATCTCCTGTATAATATGACCTGTATCTCCTGTATAATATGACCTGTATCTCCTGTCTGTATAATATGACCTGTATCCCCTGTATAATATGACCTGTATCTCCTGTATACTATGACCTGTATCTCCTGTATAATATGACCTGTATCTCCTGTATAATATGACCTGTATCTCCTGTATAATATGACCTGTATCTCCTGTCTGTATAATATGACCTGTATCTCCTGTCTGTATAAAATGACCTGTATCTCCTGTATAATATGACCTGTATCTCCTGTATACTATGACCTGTATCTCCTGTATAATATGACCTGTATCTCCTGTATAATATGACCTGTCTCTCCTGTCTGTATAATATGACCTGTATCTCCTGTATAATATGACCTGTATCTCCTGTATAATATGACCTGTATCTCCTGTATAATATGACCTGTATCTCCTGTATAATATGACCTGTATCTCCTGTATACTATGACCTGTATCTCCTGTATAATATGACCTGTATCTCCTGTATAACATGACCTGTATCTCCTGTCTATATAATATGACCTGTATCTCCTGTATAATATGACCTGTTTCTCCTGTCTATATAATATGACCTGTATCTCCTGTATAACATGACCTGTATCTCCTGTCTGTATAATATGACTTGTATCTCCTGTATAATATGACCTGTATCTCCTGTATAATATGACCTGTATCTCCTGTATAATATGACCTGTATCTCCTGTATAATATGACCTGTATCTCCTGTATAATATGACCTGTATCTCCTGTATACTATGACCTGTATCTCCT
>NC_092155.1:4022717-4032717 GCF_045791955.1 Oncorhynchus clarkii lewisi | reverse complement strand
GACAGGGAGACAGACAGGGAGACAGACATGGAGACAGACAGACATGGAGACAGACAGACACAGAGACAGACAGACAGGGAGACAGACAGGGAGACAGCAAGACATGGAGCCAGACAGACACAGAGACAGACAAACAGGTAGACAGACAGGGAGACAGACAGGAAGACAGACAGACAGGGATACAGATAGGGAGACAGACAGACAGGGAGACAGACAGACATGGAGACAGGGAGACAGGGAGACAGACAGGGAGACAGACAGGGAGACAGACAGGGAGACAAACAGGGAGACAGACATGGAGACAGACAGACATGGAGACAGACAGGGAGACAGACAGGGAGACAGACAGGGAGACAGACAGGGAGACAGACAGGGAGACAAACAGGGAGACAGACAGGGAGACAGACAGGAAGACAGACAGGGAGACAGACATGGAGACAGTCAGACACGGAGACAGACAGACACGGAGACAGACAGACAGACAGACAGGGAGACAGACATGGAGACAGACTGACATGGAGACAGACAGACACAGAGACAGACAGACAGGGAGACAGACAGGGAGACAGACAGACAGGGAGACAGGCAGACATGGAGACAGACAGGGAGACAGACAGGGAGACAAACAGGGAGACAAACAGGGAGACAGACATGGAGACAGACAGGGAGACAGGCAGACAGACAGGGAAACAGACAGACAGGGATACAGACATGGAGACAGACAGACAGACATGGAGACAGACAGAGAGAGAGACAGAGAGACAGAGAGACAGACAGGGAGACAGACAGAGAGATAGACAGAGATCGAGAGACAGAGAGACAGACAGACCAAAATACAGTATCAAGGCCCAGACCAGTGTGGTCAGGATGGAAAATGAGTAATCTTGTTATATTTTAATGTCGCCCCCTCCCTCCAGACAGTATCAAGGCCCAGACCAGTATAGATGAGGAGACCGGTGTGGTCAGTATTGTGTTACCCATTCAAGGGAAGCTGCTAGTGTGTGGAGTCGGAGGAAGAGGAGGATCCAACTGGAACATGGCTGCGGCTAACGTAGCCTGTTATGAGAAGAGTCCGTGGTAAGAACACACACACACACACACACACACACACACACACACACACACACAGAAACACACACACACACACACACACACACCGGCACACACACACTGCTTATTACATATTTTGTGTGTGTGTGTGTGTGTGTGCGTGTGTGTGTGTGTGTGTGTGTGTGTGTGTGTGTGTGTGTGTGTGTGTGTGTGTGTGTGTGTGTGTGTCTCTAGGGGAGCGAAGGAGGCCAGCTCGGTGCTGTATAAAACCATAAAGGACCCCGATGCAGACCACTGTGTCAGCATCCTTTGTCAAGGATACGAGAACAGCCTCACCGAGTGTTCCTTCTCCAGCAGAACTCCTCTCGGCCGCGACGACAAGGTCGCCACGGCAACCTGTTACCACAAACCCAAAGGTCTTGACTGTGACCCTTAACCATTTTGATTGATCCAATTGATTGATTCCTGTCTCCAATTGGTTGTCTTTTGACTGAGTGTGGCTCCCCATTGTTCACCCAGAGGGGTCGGCGTGTGAGTTCAGGTGCGTCAACGACAAGTGTGTGTCGTTGGAACAGACGTGTGACGGAGTGGACCACTGCGGAGACAGGAGTGATGAGATGTGCTGCACAGGTACGTAACATACACACACACACATACACACACACACACACACACACACACACACACACACACACACACACACACACACACACACACACACACACACACACACTGAACCACATTTCCCACTCTGTGATGTGTGTGTAACCCTCTATCTGTGTGTGTGTGTGTGTGTGTGTGTGTGTGTGTGTGTGTGTGTGTGTGTGTGTGTGTGTGTGTGTGTGTGTGTGTGTGTGTGTGTGTGTGTGTGTGTGTCAGCCTGCAGAGGGGACTCTGCGTTCTGGTGTAAGTCAGGAGTGTGCTTGTCCAAAGAGGCTGTAGAGGACGGTATAATGGACTGTCTGGGAGGAGAGGACGAGATGAGCAAACACATCACTAAACCTGGTGGGTTTAGACGCACACACACACACACATTTGCACACACACACACACATTCGCACACACACACACACACACATTCGCGCACACACATTCGCACACACATTTGCACACACACACACACACACACACACACACACACACACACACACACACATTCGCACACACACACACATTCGCACACACATTCGCACACACACACACACACACACACACACACACACACACACACACACACACACACACACACACACACACACACACATTCGCACACACATTCGCACACACACACACACACACACACACACACACACACACACACACACACACACACACACACACAGGAAGACAGAGTCTCCTAATGTATTTCTCCTGTTTCCACAGTAGTTGGCCGCAGTGGATCACATGGTAAGAACCTAACTATATATGGACTCTTTCAAGTTTTTTAAACATTTTTAAACTATTTTCTACACTGTAGAATAATAGTGAAGACATGAAAACTGTGAAATAACACATATGAAATCATGCAGTAACCAAAAAAGTGTTAAACAAATCAAAATAGATTTTATATTTGAGATTCTTCAAAGTTGCCACCCTTTGCACACTCTTGGCATTCTCTCAACCAACTTCACCTGGAATGTTTTCCAACAGTCTTGAAGGAGTTCCCACATATGCTGAGCACTTGTTGGCTGCTTTTCCTTCACTCTGCAGTCCAACTCATTCCAAACCACCTCAATTGGGTTGAAGTCGGGGATTGTGGAGGCCAGGTTATCTGATACAGCACTCTATCACTCTCCTTCTTGGTCAAATAGTCCTTACACAGCCTGGAGGTGTGTTGGGTCATTGTCCTGTTGAAAAACAAATGATAGTCCCACTAAGCGCAAACCAGATGGGATGGTGTATCGCTGCAGAATGCTGTGGTATCCATGCTGGTTAAGTGTGCCTTATCAGTGTCACCATCACACCTCCTCCTCCGTGCTTAACTTTTAACAAGGCCTGTTAATTGAAATGCATTCCAGGTGACTACCTTGTGAAGCTGGTTGAGAGAATGCCAAGAGAATGCAAAGCTGTCATCAAGGCAAAGGGTGGCTACTTTGAAAAAATCTCAAAAATATTTGTATTTGTATAACACTTTTTTATATATAGACAGTTGAAGTCGGAAGTTTACATACACCTTAACCAAATACATTTAAACTCAGTTTTTCACAATTCCTGACATTTAATCTGGGTAAAAATTCCCTGTCTTAGGTCAGTTAGGATCACCACTTTATTTTAAGAATGTGAAATGTCAGAATAATAGTAGAGAGAATTATTTATTTCAGCTTTTATTTCTTTCATCACATTCCCAGTGGGTCAGAAGTTTACATACACTCAATTAGTATTTGGTAGCATTGCCTTTAAATTGTTTAACTTGGGTCAAGAATTTCAAGTAGCCTTCCACAAGCTTCCCACAATAAGTTGGATGAATTTTGGCCCATTTCTCCTGACAGAGCTGGTGTAACTGAGTCAGGTTTGTACACCTCCTTGCTCGAACATGCTATTTCAGTTCTGCTCACAAATGTTCTATAGGATTGAGGTCAGGGCTTTGTGATGGCCACTCCAGTACCTTGACTTTGTTGTCCTTAAGCCATTTTGCCACAATTTTGGAAGTATGCTTGGGGTCATTGTCCATTTGGAAGACCCATTTGTGACCAAGCTTTAACTTCCCGACTGATGTCTTGAGATGTTGCTTCAATATATCCACATAATTTCCTGCCTCATGAAGCCATCTATTTTGTGAAGCGCACCAGTCCCTCCTGCAGCAAAGCACCCCCACAACATGATGCTGCCACCCCCGTGCTTCACGGTGTTTTTTTGATTTGCAAGCCTCCCCTTTTTTCCACCAAACATAACAATGGTCATTATGACCAAACAATTCTATTTTTGTTTCATCAGACCAGAGGACATTTCTCCAAAAAGTACGATCTTTGTCCCCATGTGCAGTTGCAAACCGAAGTCTGGCTTTTTTAATGGCGGTTTTGGATCAGTGGCTTCTTGCTGAGCGCCCTTTCAGGTTGTGTCGATGTAGGACTCGTTTTACTGTGCATATAGATACTTTTGTACCTGTTTCCTCCAGCATCTTCACAAGGTCCTTTGCTGTTGTTCGGGGATTGATTTGCACTTTTCGCACCAAAGTACGTTCATCTCTAGGAGACCTTTCTGAGCGGTATGACGGCTTCGTGGTCCCATGGTGTTTATACTTGCGTACTATTGTTTGTACAGATGAACACGGTACCTTCAGGCGTTTGGAAATTGCTCCCAAGGATGAACCAGACTTGTGGAGGTCTACAATTTTTTTTCTGAATTCTTGGCTGATTTCTTTTGACTTTCCAATGATGTCAAACAAAGAGTCAATGAGTCAAAGGTAGACCGTGAAATACATCCCCAGGTACACCTCAAATTGACTCAAAGGATGTCAATTAGCCTATCATAAGCTTCTAAAGCCATGACATCATTTTCTGGAATTTTCCAAGCTGTTTAAAGGCACAGTCAACCTAGTGTATGTAAACTTCTGACCCACTGGAATAGCGATACAGTGAGTTATAAGTGAAATAATCTGTCTGTAAACAATTGTTGGAAAAATGACTTGTGTCATGAACAGAACAGTAGATGTCCTAACCGGACTTGCCAAAACTATAGTTTGTTAACAAGAAATTTTGTGGAGTGGTTGAAAAACAAGTTTTAATGACTCCAATCTAAGGGTGTGTAAACTTCCGACTTCAGCTGTATTTACATATATACTCACTCACATAATATACTCTGAGTATATTATATATATATATATACATATATATATATATATACAAAACATTATGAACAGACTCATGGTTAGAACGGAGCAAATATGTAAATAACAAAAACTGACTGTTTGTTTGTTTTCAGATACCAGAGTTTTAGAGTTCATTTCTCCTAAACAAGGTACATATCGTTTTTTTTTCATCAAAATTAAGTTCAGTATTTTGTTATGTTTTTATCCACCCTGTTCTAGTGTCTTTGGTGTTTTGTTGAATGTTTTTCATTTAGTATTTTGGTATTACTTCACATTATTATTATATCATTTAGTGTTTGGTATTTTTACGTAGTCTAGTCCTCTCTTCTGAAAGTATTCAAGCCTCCTTTTTCAAAATGTGTTGTTAATTGTCGATCTACAAAAAATACTAGAATTTAAAAAAAGTAAAAATACTAGAATTTAAAAAAAGTAAAAATACTAGAATTTTAAAAAAGTAAAAATACTAGAATTTTAAAAAGCATTTAATAAAAGTGAAAAAACAATTCTAATAAAGAAATAATAACAATATTATAATAATATATAATATTGTCTGACTTTTCCCTCGTTATGTGATGTTAGAGCTTATTATAAAATTATAAAATAATGAAATTACATTGTTTTTTTTTTCTCGTTTCATCAATACCCCATACTGACAATGCAAAAATAGGTTTTTAAAAATGTTTGTAAATGTAAAAAAAATAGTGTTCAGACCCTTTACTCAGTGTGTTGAAGCACCTTTAGCAGTGAAGAAGCGACTCCGGGATTCTGTCCTTCTAGGCAGAGTTCCCCTGTCCAGTCTCAACATCAACAGTGAAGAGGCGACTCCGGGATGCTGTCCTTCTAGGCAGAGTTCCCCTGTCCAGTCTCAACATCAACAGTGAAGAGGCGACTCCGGGATGCTGTCCTTCTAGGCAGAGTTCCCCTGTCCAGTCTCAACATCAACAGTGAAGAGGCGACTCCGGGATTCTGTCCTTCTAGGCAGAGTTCCCCTGTCCAGTCTCAACATCAACAGTGAAGAGGCGACTCCGGGATGCTGTCCTTCTAGGCAGAGTTCCCCTGTCCAGTCTCAACATCAACAGTGAAGAGGCGACTCCGGGATGCTGTCCTTCTAGGCAGAGTTCCCCTGTCCAGTCTCAACATCAACAGTGAAGAGGCGACTCCGGGATGCTGTCCTTCTAGGCAGAGTTCCTCTGTCCAGTGTCTGTGTTCTTTTTCCCATCTTAATCTTTTCTTTTTATTGGCCAGTCTGAAATATGGCTTTTTCTTTGAAAACTCTAGTTTGCACTATTCTGTGTACCTAGAAGGCCAGCATCCCGGAGTCACCTCTTCACTGTTGACGTTGAGACTGGTGTTTTGCGGGTACAATTTAATGAAGCTGCCAGTTGAGGACTTTCGAGGTGTCTGTTTCTCAAACTTCATACTCTAATGTGCTTGTCCTCTTGTTGTGCACCGGGGCCTCCCAGTCTTCTTTGTATTCTGGTTAGAGCCAGTTTGCACTATTCTGTGAAGGGAGTAGTACACAGCGTTGTACGAGATCTTCAGTTTCTTGGCAATTTCTCGCACGGAATAGCCTTCATGTCTCACAGCAACACCATCATCCCGTAAACCCTAGACCCACTCCAATTCGGATACCGCACCAACAGATCCACAGATGACGCAATCTCATTCGTTACTCCGCACTGCCTTTTCCAACCTGGACAAAAAGGAACACCTATGTGAGAATGCTGTTCATTGACTACAGCTCAGCGTTCAACACCATGGTGCCCAACGAACCTCATACCAGGTGGTAAATGGTAGGCAACAACACATCTGCCATGGAGGCCCCCCCCAGGGATGCGTGCTTAGTCTCCTCCTGTATTCCCTGTTCATCCACGACTGCGTGGCCACGCACGACTCCAACATCATCAGGTTTGCTGACGACCCAACTGTTGTAGGCCTGATCACAGACAACGATGAGACAGCCTATAGGGAGGAGATCCGAGACCTGGCAGTGTGGTGCCAGGATAACAACCGTGGACTACAGAAAAAGGAGGGCGGAACACGCCCCCATTCACATCGACAAAGCTGTAGTGGAGCGGGTCGAGAGTTTTAAGTTCCTTGGTGTCCACATAACCCAAATCATGGCCCAAACACACCAACAAAGTTGTGAAGAACTAAGACACTGCATTGCAGTGCTTGAGGCATCACTACATACCCAGCTTCGATCCTGGGCTGTGTCGCAGCCGGCCGCAACAGGGAGACCTGTGAAGCGGTGCACAATTGGACCAGCGTCGTCCAGGTTAGGGGAGGGATTGGTGGCCGGGATGTCCTTGTCCCATCACACTCTAGCAACTCCTTGTGGTAGGCCGGGCTCAGTGCACGCTGACATGATCACTAGTTGTACAGTGTTTCCTCCAACACATTGGTGCGACTGGCTTCTGGGTTAAGTGAGCAGTGTGCCAAGAAGCAGTGCAGCTTGGCTGAGTTGTGTTTCGGAGGACGCGTTGCTCTCGACCTTCGCCTCTCCCTAGTCCGTACGGGAGTTGCAGCGATGTGACAAGACTGTAACTACCAATCGGATATCACGAAATTGGGGAGAAAAAGGGGTAAAAAGTTGTTTTAAATTATATTAAAGTTGTGGAGGGCACGACAAAGCATTTTCCCCCTCAGGAGACTGAAAAGATTTGGCAATGGTCCTGAGATCCTCAAAAAGTTCTACAGCTGCACCATCGAGACCATCCTTACCGGCTGCATCACTGCATCACTGCCTGCTTGGCATCCGACCGTAAGGCGATACAGAGGGTAGTGCGTACAGCCCAGTACATCACTGGGGCCAAGCTTCCTTCCATCAAGGACCTCTATACCAGGCGGTGTCATAGGAAGGCCCAAAAAATGGTCAGAGACTCCAGTCATCAAGTCATAGACTGTTCTCTCTGCTACCTCACGGCAAGCGGTACCGGAGCGCCAAGTCTGGGTCATAAAGGCTCTTTAACAGCTTCTACCAAAATACACTTTTGAACAGCAATTAATCAAATGGCCACCGGGACTGTTTAGATTGACTCTGTACCGGTACCCCCTGTATATAGCCTCCACATTGACTCTGTACCGTAATACCCTGTATATAGTCTCCACATTGACTCTGTACCGTAATACCCTGTATATAGTCTCCACATTGACTCTGTACCAGTACCCCCTGTATATAGCCTCCACATTGACTCTGTACCGATACCCCCTGTATATAACCTCCACATTGACTCTGTACCGGAACCCCGTGTATATAGCCTCATTACTAACCTGTACCCCCGCACATTGACTCAGTACCGGTACCCCCTGTATATAGCCTCATTACTAACCTGTACCCCAGCACATTAACTCAGTACCGGTACCCCCTGTATATAACCTCCACATTGACTCTGTACCGTAATACCCTGTATATAGTCTCCACATTGACTCTGTACCGTAATACCCTGTATATAGTCTCCACATTGACTCTGTACCAGTACCCCCTGTATATAGCCTCCACATTGACTCTGTACCGGTACCCCCTGTATATAACCTCCACATTGACTCTGTACCGGAACCCCGTGTATATAGCCTCATTACTAACCTGTACCCCAGCACATTAACTCAGTACCGGTACCCCCTGTATATAACCTCCACATTGACTCTGTACCGTAATACCCTGTATATAGTCTCCACATTGACTCTGTACCATAATACCCTGTATATAGCCTCCACATTGACTCTGTACCGGTACCCCCTGTATATAACCTCCACATTGACTCTGTACCGGTACCCCCTGTATATAACCTCCACATTAACTCAGTACCGGTACCCCCTGTATATAGCCTCCACATTGACTCTGTACCAGTACCCCCTGTATATAGCCTCCACATTGACTCTGTACCGTAACACCCTGTATATAGCCTCCACATTGACTCTGTACTGGTACCCCCTGTATATAGCCTCCACATTGACTCTGTACCATAATAACCTGTATATAGCCTCCACATTGACTCTGTACTGGTACCCCCTGTATATAGCCTCCACATTGACTCTGTACCGTAACACCCTGTATATAGACTCCACATTGACTCTGTACTGGTACCCCCTGTATATAGCCTCCACATTGACTCTGTACCATAATAACCTGTATATAGCCTCCACATTGACTCTGTACTGGTACCCCCTGTATATAGCCTCCACATTGACTCTGTACCGGTACCCCCTGTATATAGCCTCCACATTGACTCTGTACCGTAATACCCTGTATATAGCCTCCACATTGACTCTGTACTGGTACCCCCTGTATATAGCCTCCACATTGACTCAGTACCGTAATACCCTGTATATAGCCTCCACATTGACTCTGTACCGGTACCCCCTGTATATAGCCTCCACATTGACTCAGTACCGTAATACCCTGTATATAGCCTCCACATTGACTCCGTACCGTAACACCCTGTATATAGCCTCTACATTAACTCAGTACCGTAATACCCTGTATATAGCCTCCTCTCGTTTAAGTTATTTTATTGTGTTACTTTTTATTAAAACATTTTTACTTTAGTTTATTTAGTAAATATTTTCTTAACTCTATTTCTTGAACTACATTGTTGGTCAAAGCATTTTGTTGTTTTCGGCACAAATGACAAAACTTTTTTTTAGTTGATTTTGTACATTCTTATTTTTTACAATTCTTCAAACTCCGTCAAGTTGGTTGTTGATCATGGCTAGACAGCCATTTTCAAGTCTTGCCATAGATTTTCAAGACGATTTCAAGTCAAAATTGTAACTATGCCACTCAGGAACATTCCGTGTCATCTTGGTAAGCAACTCCAGTGTTTATTTGGCCTTGTGTTTTAGTCCATTGTCCTGCTGAAAAGGTGAATTCATCTCCCAGTGTCTGTTGCAGACTGAACCAGGTTTTCCTCTGGGATTTAGCTCTGTTACATTTATTTTATCCTAAAAATCTCCCTAGTCGATGACAAGCATACCCATAACATGATGCAGCCACCAACATGCTTGAAAACATGCTTTTTGCCCTATTTTGTTCTGTCTGTATGCTATGTCTTGCTTGTTCTATGTTGCTCTGTCTGTATGCTACATCTTGCTTGTCATATGTTGTTCTGTCTGTATGCTACATCTTGCTTGTCATATGTT
>NC_092155.1:3927717-4015217 GCF_045791955.1 Oncorhynchus clarkii lewisi | reverse complement strand
AGGTCTAAATCAGGCCCTGATCATTAATATCACCCCACCTGGTGTCCCAGGTCTAAATCAGTCCCTGATCATTAATACCACCCCACCTGGTGTCCCAGGTCTAATTCAGGCCCTGATTAGAGGAGAATCACCCACCTGGTGTCCCAGGTCTAAATCAGGCCCTGATTAGAGGAGAATCACCCACCTGGTGTCCCAGGTCTAAATCAGGCCCTGATTAGAGGGGAACAATAGGAAAAAAGCAGTTGAACTGGCTTCGAGGTCCAGATTTGAATTTGAGCGATATAGCCTATTCATACATAATAAATCGTTATTACAATGTTATACGTTGTTTATGCTGGATGATGTCAATAAAGAACTTGAGAACCCAGATGTTTGTTACATGATTTTATTTCTTGATTTGATGTTTGTGTTTATTTTTAGTAAAGGGTTTATGGTGTAGTTTTCCTGCATATGTGAACTTGGACTCTTACTGTGCCCTGTCACTGTCCCTTTAAATACAGAGTGGACCTCTCTCTCTATTTCTCTCTCTCTCTCTCTGTCTATCTATCTTTCTATGCTCTCCCTCCCCTTTTCTCTCTGTTCCCTCTCAATTCAATTCAAAGGGCTTTCTCTCTCCCGTCTCTGCTCTCTACTACCTGTCTCTCCTGTCTGTTATCTCTCTCTTTCCCATGGGATTTTGCTGAAGTTCATGTTCATCGTAGCAACTTTTGATTGACGTCCCCGCAGTCCATTTGTAGCCAACTGTTCTGGCCAAAAGGCAATCAAGTTACCGGGGCGGAATTTCCGTTAGTATCCCAAAAAAAAAAAAGACGTCAATGGGAGCCATTTGAATGATTGAACGCAACCCCGCTGTGTACGGGAAAGTTAGCTAACAGCATCCTATGGAAAATACAGATATTCAACAATATATCCAAGGTAGGGCTACTGCATCTATCATCATCAGTATTTCATTATCAATGATTATTCGTGCTAAGAATATATTTGTTTTTTTAATCAATCTCCATTGTCATCATCAATTGTTTAAACTGTCAACATGCGGTGCGAGAGGGTTTTCACTTATTGCTTTGCGTCAGCAATCATTCTTAAAAGTAGTAAACTGATCCGAGATGAGTAACAACTAGGATTTTTTTTTAAACTAAATCCCGTTATTGTAACGTGTCTGTTCTTGGTGTCATTAAACAGGTTGTCAATTGTTCCAATAGGTCGTTATCATTCCAATTAGACTGGTTTCCAATAGGTCGTTACCATTCCAATTAGACTGGTTTCCAATAGGTCGTTATCATTCCAATTAGACTGGTTTCCAATAGGTCGTTATCATTCCAATTAGACTGGTTTCCAATAGGTCGTTATCATTGAAACGTCACAATAAGTTGCAGAGTGTTCAATTTCCCAGCTGGGAGGCAAGGAGAGACACACAGCTCCGCTAAAACCATAGTTAACAAGATAACAACTGATCAGTCAAGGAGAGACACACAGCTCCGCTAAAACCATAGTTAAACAAGAGAATAACTGATCAGTCAAGGAGAGACACACAGCTCCGCTAAAACCATGGTTAAACAAGATAATAACTGATCAGTCAAGGAGAGACACACAGCTCCACTAAAACCATAGTTAACAAGATAATAACTGATCAGTCAAGGAGAGACACACAGCTCCGCTAAAACCATGGTTAAACAAGATAATAACTGATCAGTCAAGGAGAGACACACAGCTCCGCTAAAACCATGGTTAAACAAGATAATAACTGATCAGTCAATATGGATAGTTAACAAGATAATAACTGTTCAGTTAATATGGATAGTTAACTAATAACAGATCAGTCAATATGGCTAGTTAACAAGATAATAACAGATCAGTCAGTATGGCTAGTTAACAAGTATGGATAGTTAACAAGATAATAACAGATCAGTCAATATGGATAGTTAAACAAGATAATAACAGATCAGTTAATATGGATAGTTAAACAAGATAATAACAGATCAGTCAATATGGATAGTTAACAAGATAATAACAGATCAGTTAATATGGATAGTTAAACAAGATAATAACAGATCAGTTAATATGGATAGTTAAACAAGATAATAACAGATCAGTCAATATGGATAGTTAACAAGATAATAACAGATCAGTTAATTTGGATAGTTAACAAGAGGAAACAGGTACAAAATTGTCTATATCCACAGTAAAACGAGTCCTATATCAACATAACCTGAAAGGCCGCTCAGCAAGGAAGAAGCCACTGCTCCAAAACCACTATAAAAAAGCCAGACTACGGTTTGCAACTGCACATGGGGACAAAGATTGTACTTTTTGGAGAAATGTCCTCTGGTCTGATTAAACAAAACTGTTTGGCCATAATGACCGTTTGGAGGAAAAAGGGGGAGGCTTGCAAGCCGAAGAACACCATCCCAACCGTGAAGCACGGGGGTGGCAGCATCATGTTGTGGGGGTGCTTTGCTGCAGGAGGGACTGGTGCGCTGTCTTCCAAATGGAGGAAAACTATGTGGATGTATTGAAGCAACATCTCAAGACATCGGTCAGGAAGTTAAAGCTTGGTCACAAATGGGTCTTCCAAATGGACAATGACCCCAAGCATACTTCCAAAGTTGTGGCAAAATGTCTTAAGGACAACAAAGTCAAGGTATTGGAGTGGCCATCACAAAGCCCTGACCTCGATCCCATAGAAAATTTGTGGGCAGAACTGAAAAAGCGTGTGCGAGCAAGGAGGCCTACAAACCTGACTCAGTTACACCAGCTCTGTCAGGAGGAATGGGCCAACATTCACCCAACTGATTGTGAGAAGCTTGTGGAAGGCTACTTGAACCATTTGACCCAAATTAAACAATTTAAAAGCAATGCACCAAATACTAATTGAGTGAATGTAAACTTCTGACCCACTGGGAATGTGATGAAAGAAATAAAAGCTGAAATAAATCATTCTCTCTACTATTATTCTGACATTTCACGTTCTTAAAATAAAGTGGTGATCCTAACTGACCTAAGACCAGGGAATTGTTACCAGGATTAAATGTCAGGAATTGTGATAAACTCAAATGTATTTGAGTTCAATTCTATTTGGCTAAGGTGTATGTAAACTTCCTTCTTCAACTGTATGCATATATATATTTACCCACAAAAAATATGAGGGATTGGAATGCAGACAATTACATTGATGGAAGCGACAATCTATCTGCAATATAAAGCTGATCTGATCCTAAAATTAAAAAAAGACCCCCCCCCCAATTTTTTTTAAAATCCAATCATCTCGCCTACTAATGAAGATCTTAGCTGAGGTCTACGATTCCTCGGCAGAATGTGACTGATACTTGACCTTGTATAGCCTATAATGTTGATCATCCACAGAGCGGGTTGTCAAGGTGGACAGCGAGGTCACGGGGTCGCCTGCGACATCGACAGGTAAGTGACAGAAGAACCTGATTCTCCTTACCGCTTCTACCAGGCGACAAGGACATTATTCATTACCGCTATGACATTATTCATTACCGCTATGACATTATTCATTACCGCTATGACATTATTCATTACCGCTATGACATTATTCATTATCGCTATGACATTATTCATTACCGCTATGACATTATTCATTACCGCTATGACATTATTCATTACCGCTATGACATTATTCATTACCGCTATGACATTATTCATTACCGCTATGACATTATTCATTACCGCTATGACATTATTCATTACCGCTATGACATTATTCATTACCGCTATGACATTATTCATTACCGCTACATTATTCATTACCGCTATGACATTATTCATTACCGCTATGACATTATTCATTACCGCTATGACATTATTCATTACCGCTATGACATTATTCATTACCGCTATGACATTATTCATTACCGCTATGACATTATTCATTACCGCTATGACATTATTCATTACCGCTATGACATTATTCATTACCGCTACATTATTCATTACCGCTATGACATTATTCATTACCGCTATGACATTATTCATTACCGCTACATTATTCATTACCGCTATCAGGCGACAAGGACATTCTACTTGACATTATTGATGCAGTTCTGTTTACATGGTTTGCATGTTGTCAATAATGAAGAACCTGATTCTCCTTACCGCTACAGGCGACTTATTGATGCAGTTCTGTTTACATGTTGTCAATAATGCCTTTATATTTATCCTGTTAATACTGAAACCATTATAGATTTAAAAATTGTAAATCATTTTTATTCCAGCCCTGATAGAGAGCTATGCTGAGCCTGACGTCTATGAGATAGGGTAAGAGTGAATCTGTAAGGTAAGACTCTTGTGTTGTGTGAATCTGGTAGACTAGAACAGACCATGTTTACAGTTCACTGTTCCAGTCTAGGTATATAAAGGTTATATATATATATATATATACACTGCATTCGGAAAGCATTCAAACCCCTTGACTTTTTCCACATTTTGTTACGTTAAAGCCTTATTATCCTTATCCTTATCAATCTACACACAATACCCCATAATGACAAATTGCAAAAACAGGTTTTTATAAATGTTTGCAAATTTATAAAAAATACTTCTTTACATAAGTATTCAGACCCTTCGCTATGAGACTCGACATTGAGCTCAGGTGCATCCTGTTTCCATTGATCATCTTTAAGATGTTTCTACAACTTGATTGGAGTCCACCTGTGGTAAATTCAATTGATTGGACATGATTTGGAAAAGGCAAACACCTGTCTGTATAAAAGGTCCCACAGTTGACAGTGCATGTCAGAGCAAAAACCAAGCCATGAGGTCGAAGTAATTGTTTTTAGAGCTCAAAGACAGGATTGTGTCGAGGCACAGATCTGGGGAAGGGTACCAAAACATTTCTGCAGTATTGAAGTTCACCAAGAACACAATGGCCTCCATCATTCTTAAATGGAAGAAGTTTGGAACCACCAAGACTCTTCCTAGAGCTGACCGCCAGGCCAAACGGAGCAATCAGGGGAGAAGGGCCTTGGTCAGGGAGGTGACCAAGAACCCAATGGTCACTCTGACAGAGCTCCAGAGTTCCTCTGTGGAGATTGGAGAACCTTCCAGAAGGACAACCATCTCTGCAGCACTCAACCAATCAGGTCTTTATGGTAGAGTGGCCAGACAGAAGCCACTCCTCAGTAAAAGGCACATGATAGCCTGCTTGGAGATTGCCAAAAGGCACCTAAAGGAGTCAGACCATGAGAAACAAGATTCTGTGGTCTGATGAAACCAAGATTGAACTCTTTGGCCTGAATGACAAGCTTCACGTCTGGAGGAAACCTGGCACCATCCCTACGGTGAAGCATGGTGGTGGCAGCATCATGCTGTGGGGATGTTTTTCAGTAGAGCGGACAGGGAGACTAGTCAGGATCGAGGCAAAGATAAACAGAGCAAAGTACAGAAAGATCCGTGATGAAAACCTGCTCCAGAGCACTCAGGACCTCAGACTGGGGTAAAGGTTCACCTTCCAACAGGACAACGACCTTAAGCACACAGCCAAGGCAATGCAGGAGTGGCATTCGATAACAAGTCCCTGAATGTCCTTGAGTGGCCCAGCCAGAGCCCGGACTTGAACCCGATCGAACATCTCTGGAGAGGCCTGAGAATAGCTGTGCAGCGATGCACCCCATCCAACCTGACAGAGCTTGAGAGGATCTGCAGAGAAGAATGGGAGAAACTCCCCAAATACAGGTGTGCCAAGCTTGTAGCATCATACCCAAGAAGACTCGATTCTGTAATCGCTGCCAAAGGTGCTTCAACAAAGTACTGAGTAAAGGGTCTGAAGACTTTTATAAATGTGATATTTCATTTTTATAAAAAAAAAAAAAACATTTTATAAAAATGTCTAAACCTGTTTGTGCTTTATTATTATGTGTAGATTAATGAGGGGGAAATAAAATGTAAAAAAATCCATTTTAGAATAAGGCTGTGACGTAACAAAATGTGGAAAAAGTAATGTGGTCTCGATACTTTCAGAATGCACTATATAGGATTATCTCACACCTCTCCTCTCTCTCTCTCTCATACTCTCTCACACCTTTCCCCTCTCTCTTTCTCTCACACCTCTCCCCTCTCCTCTCTCTCTTTCTCTCACACCTCTCCTCTCTCTCTTTCTCTCACACCTCTCCTCTCTCTCTCTCACACCTCTCCTCTCTCTCTTTCTCTCACACCTTTCCCCTCTTTCTCTCACACCTCTCCTCTCTCTCTTTCTCTCACACCTCTCCTCATTCTCTCACACCTCTCCTCTCTCTCTCTCTCTCTCTCTCTCACACCTCTCCTCTTTCTCTCACACCTCTCCTCTCTCTCTTTCTCTCACACCTCTCCTCTCTCTCTCACACGTCCCCCTTCTCTCTCTCTCTCTTTACATTCTCACTCCCCCCCTCTGTAGTATTGAGGCGTCAGACCCGGGGGAGGAGTATGTGATGTCATACAACCTAAGAGGGCTGGCCCTCATCTTCAACCAGGAATACTTCTCGCCAGAGCTCCGCCTCCCTCATCGCCATGGTACCAAAGCTGACAAGAACAACCTCTTGCGACGGTACACACACAGAGTCACACAAAAGGACGAACAGACAGACAGATTCACACAGACAGATGGACGGACGCACCCACACACACATTTGTCTGTTGTGTTTCTGTCTTTAACGTGTGTGTGTGTGTGTGTGTGTGTGTGTTTTTCCAGACTAGAGGAGCTAAGTTTTGCTGTGAGGCCATATGACAACCTGACCAGACAGGAGGTCCTGGCTGTCATAAACGATGGTAAACCACAACAAAAACATTTTGATCTGGATTTAATGATGTGAAAGTACTGTCCCCAGAGGACAGAGGACAGAGTAATGAAAATACTGTCCCCAGAGGACAGAGGACAGGGGTAATGAAAGTACTGTCCCCAGAGGACAGAGGACAGAGGACAGGGGTAATGAAAATACTGTCCCCAGAGGACAGAGGTAATGAAAGTACTGTCCCCAGAGGACAGAGGACAGAGGTAATGAAAGTACTGTCCCCAGAGGACAGGGGTAATGAAAATACTGTCCCAGAGGACAGAGGACAGGGGTAATGAAAATACTGTCCCCAGAGGACAGAGGTAATGAAAGTACTGTCCCCAGAGGACAGAGGACAGAGGTAATGAAAGTACTGTCCCCAGAGGACAGGGGTAATGAAAATACTGTCCCCAGAGGACAGAGGACAGGGGTAATGAAAATACTGTCCCCAGAGGACAGAGGTAATGAAAGGACTGTCCCCAGAGGACAGGGGTAATGAAAATACTGTCCCCAGAGGACAGAGGACAGGGGTAATGAAAATACTGTCCCCAGAGGACAGAGGACAGGGGTAATGAAAATACTGTCCCCAGAGGACAGAGGTAATGAAAGGACTGTCCCCAGAGGACAGGGGTAATGAAAATACTGTCCCCAGAGGACAGAGGACAGGGGTAATGAAAATACTGTCCCCAGAGGACAGAGGACAGGGGTAATGAAAATACTGTCCCCAGAGGACAGAGGTAATGAAAGGACTGTCCCCAGAGGACAGGGGTAATGAAAGTACTGTCCCCAGAGGACAGGGGTAATGAAACTACTGTCCCCAGAGGACAGGTGTAATGAAACTACTGTCCCCAGAGGACAGAGGACAGGGGTAATGAAAGTACTGTCCCCAGAGGACAGAGGACAGGGGTAATGAAAGTACTGTCCCCAGAGGACAGAGGACAGGGGTAATGAAAGTACTGTCCCCAGAGGACAGAGGACAGGGGTAATGAAAGTACTGTCCCCAGAGGACAGAGGACAGGGGTAATGAAAGTACTGTCCCCAGAGGACAGAGGTAATGAAAGTACTGTCCCCAGAGGAAAGAGGACAGGGGTAATGAAAGTACTGTCCCCAGAGGACAGAGGACAGGGGTAATGAAAGTACTGTCCCCAGAGGACAGAGGACAGAGGTAATGAAAGTACTGTCCCCAGAGGACAGGGGTAATGAAAGGACTGTCCCCAGAGGACAGAGGACAGGGGTAATGAAAGGACAGGGGTAATGAAAGGACAGGGGTAATGAAAGGACAGGGGTAATGAAAGTACTGTCCCCAGAGGACAGAGGACAGGGGTAATGAAAGGACAGGGGTAATGAAAGGACAGGGGTAATGAAAGGACAGGGGTAATGAAAGGACAGGGGTAATGAAAGGACAGGGGTAATGAAAGGACAGGGGTAATGAAAGTACTGTCCCCAGAGGACAGGGGTAATGAAAGGACAGGGGTAATGAAAGGACAGGGGTAATGAAAGTCCTGTCCCCAGAGGACAGGGGTAATGAAAGGACAGGGGTAATGAAAGGACAGGGGTAATGAAAGTACTGTCCCCAGAGGACAGAGTACAGGGGTAATGAAAGTACTGTCCCCAGAGGACAGGGGTAATGAAAGTACTGTCCCCAGAGGACAGGGGTAATGAAAGTACTGTCCCCAGAGGACAGAGTACAGGGGTAATGAAAGTACTGTCCCCAGAGGACAGAGGACAGAGGTAATGAAAGTACTGTCCCCAGAGGACAGGGTAATGAAAGTACTGTCCCCAGAGGACAGAGGACAGGGGTAATGAAAGTACTGTCCCCAGAGGACAGAGTAATGAAAGTACTGTCCCCAGAGGACAGAGAACAGGGGTAATGAAAGTACTGTCCCCAGAGGACAGGGGTAATGAAAGTACTGTCCTCAGAGGACAGAGGACAGGGGTAATGAAAGTACTGTCCCCAGAGGACAGAGTAATGAAAGTACTGTCCCCAGAGGACAGAGTAACGAAAGTACTGTCCCCAGAGGACAGAGGACAGGGGTAATGAAAGTACTGTCCCCAGAGGACAGAGTACAGGGGTAATGAAAGTACTGTCCCCAGAGGACAGAGTACAGGGGTAATGAAAGTACTGTCCCCAGAGGACAGGGTAATGAAAGTACTGTCCCCAGAGGACAGGGTAATGTGTAGAATAAATTCAGTCTGTACTTTTCTCTCTCCACACACACACACACACACACACTCTCTCTCTCTCCAGCTGTGAACTGGAGCCATACGGAGGCAGATTGTTTCCTGTGTGTGTTTCTGAGCCACGGGGAGAATGAGTGCGTGTTCGCTAGAGACGGCAAACTCTCCATCCGAGACTTGACACACACCTTCAAAGGAGACCGCTGTCCTAGTCTGGTGGGCAAGCCCAAGATCTTCATCTTCCAGGTAGGAGTGTGTGTGTGTGTGTGTGTGTGTGTGTGTGTGTGTGTGTGTGTGTGTGTGTGTGTGTGTGTGTGTGTGTGTGTGTGTGTGTGTGTGTGTGTGTGTGTGTGTGGTGGGTAAACATGTTTGTGTGTTTCAGGCGTGTAGATATGCTAACCCAGTGTGTTTAGTGCAGCAGCTTCTCTTCCTGGGGTCCATTAACTACTGAATATGTAGCAGCTACTCTTCCTGGGGTCCATTAACATGTAGCAGCTACTCTACCTGGGGTCCATTAACATGTAGCAGCTACTCTTCCTGGGGTCCATTAACATGTAGCAGCTACTCTACCTGGGGTCCATTAACATGTAGCAGCTACTCTTCCTGGGGTCCATTATCACGTAGCAGCTACTCTTCCTGGGGTCCATTAACATGTAGCAGCTACTCTACCTGGGGTCCATTAACATGTAGCAGCTACTCTTCCTGGGGTCCATTAACTACTGAACATGTAGCAGCTACTCTACCTGGGGTCCATTAACTACTGAACATATAGCAGCTACTCTACCTGGGGTCCATTAACTACTGAACATGTAGCAGCTACTCTACCTGGGGTCCATTAACTACTGAACATGTAGCAGCTACTCTACCTGGGGTCCATTAACTACTGAACATGTAGCAGCTACTCTACCTGGGGTCCATTAACTACTGAACATGTAGCAGCTACTCTACCTGGGGTCCATTAACTACTGAACATGTAGCAGCTACTCTACCTGGGGTCCATTAAGTACTGAACATGTAGCAGCTACTCTACCTGGGGTCCATTAACTACTGAACATGTAGCAGCTACTCTACCTGGGGTCCATTAACTACTGAACATGTAGCAGCTACTCTACCTGGGGTTCATTAACATGTAGCAGCTACTCTACCTGGGGTTCATTAACATGTAGCAGCTACTCTACCTGGGGTTCATTAACTACTGAACATGTAGCAGCTACTCTACCTGGGGTCCATTAACTACTGAACATGTAGCAGCTACTCTACCTGGGGTCCATTAACTACTGAACATGTAGCAGCTACTCTACCTGGGGTTCATTAACATGTAGCAGCTACTCTACCTGGGGTCCATTAACATGTAGCAGCTACTCTACCTGGGGTCCATTAACATGTAGCAGCTACTCTACCTGGGGTCCATTAACTACTGAACATGTAGCAGCTACTCTACCTGGGGTCCATTAACATGTAGCAGCTACTCTACCTGGGGTCCATTAACATGTAGCAGCTACTCTACCTGGGGTTCATTAACATGTAGCAGCTACTCTACCTGGGGTTCATTAACATGTAGCAGCTACTCTACCTGGGGTTCATTAACTACTGAACATGTAGCAGCTACTCTACCTGGGGTTCATTAACATGTAGCAGCTTCTCTACCTGGGGTTCATTAACTACTGAACATGTAGCAGCTACTCTACCTGGGGTTCATTAACTACTGAACATGTAGCAGCTACTCTACCTGGGGTTCATTAACTACTGAACATGTAGCAGCTACTCTACCTGGGGTTCATTAACTACTGAACATGTAGCAGCTACTCTACCTGGGGTCCATTAACTACTGAACATGACAAAGTACAGAACAACATAAAATAAACATTGAATTCAAAATAAAAAATGTAATATTAGTTTTGACACCAGTCAAAAGTTCTAGAACACCTACTCATTCCAGGGTTTTTCTTAATTTTTTAACTATTTTCTACATTGTAGAATAAAAGTGAAGACATCAAAACTATGAAATAACACATATGGAATCATGTAGTAACCAAAACAATTGTAAAACAAATCAAAATATATTTTAGATTTTAGATTCTTGAAGGCAGCCACCCTTTACCTTGATGACAGCTTTGCACACTCTTTGCATTCTCTCAACCAGCATCATGAGGTAGTCACCTGGAATGCATTTCAATGCCGCTTTTAAAGTTGTGGAATTTCAAATCAAATGTTATTTGTCACATGCGCCGACAATAAAATGTTTAGTTACAAGCCCTTAACCAAAAATGCAGTTTTAAGAAAATACCTAAAAAAGAAAGATAGGAATACCGGTACAGAGTCAATGTGGAGGCTATATACAGGGGGTACCGGTACAGAGTCAATGTGGAGGCTATATACAGGGGGTACCGGTACAGAGTCAATGTGGAGGCTATATACAGGGGGTACCGGTACAGAGTCAATGTGGAGGCTATATACAGGGTGTTACGGTACAGAGTCAATGTGGAGGCTATATACAGGGGGTTACCGGTACAGAGTCAATGTGGAGGCTATATACAGGGTGTTACGGTACAGAGTCAATGTGGAGGCTATATACAGGGTGTTACGGTACAGAGTCAATGTGGAGGCTATATACAGGGGGTTACCGGTACAGAGTCAATGTGGAGGCTATATACAGGGTGTACTGGTACAGAGTCAATGTGGAGGCTATATACAGGGGGTACCGGTACGGAGTCAATATGGAGGCTATATACAGGGGGTTACCGGTACAGAGTCAATGTGGAGGCTATATACAGGGGGTACCGGTACAGAGTCAATGTGGAGGCTATATACAGGGGGTACCGGTACAGAGTCAATGTGGAGGCTATATACAGGGGGTACCGGTACAGAGTCAATGCGGAGGTTATATACAGAGGGTACCGGTACAGAGTCAATGTGGAGGCTATATACAGGGGGTACCGGTACAGAGTCAATGTGGAGGCTATATACAGGGGGTTACCGGTACAGAGTCAATGTGGAGGCTATATACAGGGGGTACCGGTACAGAGTCAATGTGGAGGCTATATACAGGGGGTACCGGTACAGAGTCAATGTGGAGGCTATATACAGGGGGTACCGGTACAGAGTCAATGTGGAGACTATATACAGAGTCAATGTGGAGACTATACCTCTGGTAACAGATCATTCCATGATGACATCATAGTGGTGTTTCTGATGGGGTTTGTGTTCAGTGTATTATAGTGGTGTTTCTGATGAGGTTTGTGTTCAGTGTATTATAGTGGTGTTTCTGATGGGGTTTGTGTTCAGTGTATTATAGTGGTGTTTCTGATGGGGTTTGTGTTCAGTGTATTATAGTGGTGTTTCTGATGGGGTTTGTGTTCAGTGTATTATAGTGGTGTTTCTGATGGGGTTTGTGTTCAGTGTATTATAGTGGTGTTTCTGATGGGGTTTGTGTTCAGTGTATTATAGTGGTGTTTCTGATGGGGTTTGTGTTCAGTGTATTATAGTGGTGTTTCTGATGGGGTTTGTGTTCAGTGTATTATAGTGGTGTTTCTGATGGGGTTTGTGTGTCTGTTTCAAGTGGATGCTAATAGATTATACAAGTGGTTGGGCATTTTTAACACACAAATCCAGTAGTATATTTCTCTTCAACCCTCAGCCATGAAAGAAGTTCTCTGTGTGCAGTTCAGGACAGGCCGTGCTGCTCTTGTTCTGAGCTGCAGCTTTGATAGGTCTTTCTTTGCTGCACATGACCACATTACCAGACAGTAATTAATACGGGGGACAAGACCAGAGCCCGAACAACCAGTACAGTGGATCTTCGTGTCAAAAACAAAGATAATATTTTTTTTAATTTTATAACAGACATACCTCTCTCCCCCCCAATCTTCACAACAACTCTGTCAATAGGACTTGACCTTGATAACTGACCCTCTGATGTTACTCCTTGGGAGTTCAGCTTCTTCGACTTGTTCAAGTGGTCACACCCCCCTTTATGTACAACACCAGCTGAGGTTTATATACCTGTAGGTGGACTGTGAGGTTCATGCTAACCAGCTGGTTTATATACCTGTAGGTGGACTGTGAGGTTCATGCTAACCAGCTGGTTTATATACCTGTAGGTGGACTGTGAGGTTCATGCTAACCAGCTGGTTGTGTCTGTCCACTAGGCGTGTCGTGGGGATAAACATGACGAGCCAGTCAGTCCTATAGTAGACGTGGTGGACTGTGAGGTTCATGCTAACCAGCTGGTTGTGGACGCTGGGACGGTACACACACTTCCTGCTGGAGCGGACTTCCTGATGTGCTACTCTGTGGCCGAGGGTGAGATCGATCAAGCCACACACACCATCATCACACTATCCATTCAATAGGTACGACTCTCACATTGACCTTCCATTCTCTTCCTTTCAACATTGTTCCCTTCTCCCATTCTGTCTCTCTCTCTCTGTCTCTCTCTCTCTGTCTGTCTCTGTCTCTCTTTGTGTCTGTCTCCATCTCTCCGTCTTTCTCTCTCTGTGTCTGTCTCCATCTCTCTCTCTCTGTCTGTCTCTCTCTCTGTCTGTCTCTCTCTCTGTCTCCATCTCTCTGTGTGTGTCTCTCTCCATCTCTCTGTGTGTGTCTCTCTCCATCTCTCTGTGTGTGTCTCTCTGTCTCCATCTCTCTCTCTCTCTCTCTATCTCTCTGTGTGTAGGTTATTTCTCCCACAGAGAGACGGTGAATGGGTCGTGGTACATCCAGGACCTATGTGAAGTGCTCCAGGAGTACGGAACGCGGCTGGAGATCACAGAGATGATGACGCTAGTTAACCGCCGGGTGTCGCTGCGACGCGTAGAGAACTGTGCCGACCGCAACGCCATCGGGAAGAAACAGGTAGACACACACACAGGAAGTAGACACACACAAACACAGGAAGTAGACACACACACACAGGAAGTAGACACACACACACACAGGAAGTACACACACACACAAGAAGTAGACACACACACAGGAAGTAGACATACACACGCACACAGGAAGTAGACCCACACACAGGAAGTAGACACACACACGCACAGGAAATACTCATGACATTTTGCCTCACGCTAATTAACCGTTAATTAACATTTTAAAAAACGTTTCGCATCTCAAGGCCATTAGGACCTGATGGAGGGACAATAGAGCCCTGAGTACCAGGTCATTGGGACATGATGGTCGTTAGAGCCCTGAGTACCAGGTCATTAGGACCAGTCAGACAGGCAACACACACTCAGTCAGACAGGCAACACACACACAGTCAGACAGGCAACACACACACAGTCAACACACACACACACACAGTCAGACTGGCAACACACTCACACACACAGTCAGACAGGCAACACACACACAGTCAGACAGGCAACACACACACTTTGTCACTCACTCATTTATTCATTAATCTCTCTCTCCCAAACTCATCCTGTCCCAGGTCCCATGCTATACCTCTATGCTCACAAAGAAACTTTACTTCAGATCCAAGAAGCTCTGAGACAAGATGGCAACTTTACTTCAGATCCAAGAAGCTCTGAGACAAGATGGCAACTTTACTTCAGATCCAAGAAGCTCTGAGACAAGATGGCAACTTTACTTCAGATCCAAGAAGCTCTGAGACAAGATGGCAACTTTACTTTACTTTTACTTTACTGAGGCAAGACATTCTACATTATCTACTCCCGGGACAAGACATTCTACTCTACAGAATCAAGACACTGAACAAAGATATTCTGAGACACTAAAAAACAAAATATATTTTTACAAGATCAAGATAAAAATCTGTCTTTCTGCCCCTGAACAAGGCACTTGTTAAGTTCAGGGGCAGAATGACAGATTTGTACCTTGTCAGCTCGGGGATTCAATCTTGCAACCTTTCGGTTACTAGTCCAACGCTCTAACCACTAGGCTACCTGACAACCCAATAGGTCAACATTCCATTCAAACAATGGAGCCAATCCACAGCCATACACTGGCTGACCTCAGTCTAATCAAAGCCTATCAGACGAAAGCACACTGTTCCCCGGTAGGCTGTCATTGTAAATAGGAATTTGTTCTTAACTGACTTGACTAGGTAAATAAAGGTTTTAAAAAAAATGGCATTTAATTTGAGAATTTTATGGAATAATTTCGCTAAAACTGTCTGGTTAACATTCTTCAAATTAATTGTTATAACAATATCACAGCACTGGCAAACTGGTTGACCAACTGACCAAAATGGCTGACATTTATCCCATTCTAGTATTCTAATTCTATTTTCACAATACTGCACCAGAATCAAGAAGCACTGAGGCAAGATACTCTACTGAACCAAGATACTCCACTGAACCAAGATATTCTACTGAATCAAGATACTCCACTGAAACAAACTACTCTACTGCAAGGGTGTCAAACTTATTCCATGAAAGGCTGGTCTGCTGGTTTTTGCTTTTTTTCCTTTCAATTTGTGTCCAGTTAAGACCTAGACAACCAGGTGAGGTGAGTTCCTAACTAATCAATTAAGACCTAGACAACCAGGTGAGGTGAGTTCCTAACTAATCAATTAAGACCTAGACAACCAGGTGAGGTGAGTTCCTAACTAATCAATTAAGACCTAGACAACCAGGTGAGGGGAGTTCCTAACTAATCAATTAAGACCTAGACAACCAGGTGAGGGGAGTTCCTAAAGTATCAATTAAGAACTAGACAACCAGGTGTGGGGGAGTTCCTAACTAATCAATTAAGACCTAGACAACCAGGTGAGGGGAGGCCCTTACTGAGACCTAGACAACCAGGTGAGGGGAGTTCCTTACTGAGACCTTGACAACCAGGTGAGAGGAGTTCCTAACTAATCAATTAAAACCTAGACAACCAGGTGAGAGGAGTTCCTTACTGAGACCCAGACAACCAGGTGAGGGGAGTTCCTTACTGAGACGCAGACAACCAGGTGAGGGGAGTTCCTTACTGAGACCTAGACAACCAGGTGAGGGGAGTTCCTTACTGAGACCTTGACAACCAGGTGAGAGGAGTTCCTAACTAATCAATGAAAACCTAGACAACCAGGTGAGAGGAGTTCCTAACTAACCAGTGACCTTAATTCTTCAATCAAGTATAAGGGAGGAGCAAAAACCCCGCAGACACTCGACTCTCTGTGGAATGAGTTTGACACGTGCTCTCCTGAACCAAGATACTCTACTGAACCAAGAAACTCTCCTGAACCTAGATGCTCTCCTGAACCTAGATGCTCTCCTGAACCTAGATGCTCTCCTGAACCTAGATGCTCTCCTGAACCTAGATACTCTACTGAATCAAGATGCTCTCCTGAATCGAGATACTCTACTGAATCAAGATGCTCTCCTGAACCTAGATGCTCTCCTGAACCTAGATGCTCTCCTGAACCTAGATACTCTACTGAATCAAGATGCTCTCCTGAATCAAGATACTCTACTGAATCAAGATGCTCTCCTGAACCTAGATGCTCTACTGAACCAAGATACTCTCCTGAACCAAGATACTCTCCTGAACCTAGATGCTCTACTGAATCAAGATGCTCTCCTGAATCAAGATACTCTACTGAACCAAGAAACTACTGAATCAAGATGTTCTCCTGAATCAAGATACTCTACTGAACCAAGAAACTACTGAATCAAGATATTCTACTGAACCAACAAACTACTGAACCAAGATACTCTCCTGAACCTAGATACTCTACTGAATCAAGATGCTCTCCTGAATCAAGATACTTTACTGAACCTAGAAACTACTGAATCAAGATACTCTACTGAACCAATAAACTACTGAATCAAGATACTCTCCTGAACCAAGAAACTACTGAATCAATATACTCTCCTGAATCAAGATACTCTCCTGAACCTAGATACTCTCCTGAACCTAGATACTCTCCTGAACCTAGATACTCTACTGAATCAAGATACTCTACTGAACCAAGATACTCTCCTGAACCTAGATACTCTCCTGAACCTAGATACTCTCCTGAACCTATACACTCTACTGAATCAAGATACTTTACTGAACCTAGAAACTACTGAATCAAGATACTACTGAATCAAGATACTACTGAATCAAGATACTCTCCTGAATCAAGTTGCTCTCCTGAATCAAGTTGCTCTCCTGAATCAAGATACTCTACTGAACCAAGAAACTACTGAACCAAGATACTCTCCTGAACCTAGATACTCTACTGAATCAAGATACTTTACTGAACCAAGAAACTACTGAATCAAGATACTCTCCTGAATCAAGATACTCTACTGAATCAAGATACTCTTCTGAATCAAGATACTCTTCTGAATCAAGATACTCTTCTGAATCAAGATACTCTTCTGAATCAAGATACTCTCCTGAATCAAGATACTCTCCTGAATCAAGACACTCTACTGAACCAAGACACTCTACTGAACCAAGACACTCTACTGAACCAAGAGACTCTACAACAGATTGACAATACTATACCAGATTCCATATACACTGAACCCAATGTACAGTAACTCCACCACCACTACAGCAGTGCTTTCAGAAAGTATCCACTTAAACATGTTAATTAATTTCTACATAAATGAAAAGCTGAAATGTCTTGAGTCAATATGTATTCAAGCCCTTTGTTATGGTAAGGAGCCTAACTATGTTCAGGAGTAAAAATGTGCTTAACAAGTCACACAATAAGTTGCATGGACTCACTCTGTGTGTAACAATAGTGTTTAATTTTTGAATGACGATTTTCATCTCTGTACCCCCACACATACAATTATCTGTAAGGTCCCTCAGTCGAGCAGGGAATTTAAAACACAGATTCAACCACAAAGACCAGGGAGGTTTTCCAATGCCTCACAAAGAAGGGCCCCTATTGGTAGATGGGTAAAAATAAAAGCAGACATTGAATATCCCTTTGAGCACGGTGAAGTAATTAATTATAATTTGATTATACTTTGGATGGTGTATCAATACACCCAGTCACTACAAAGATACAGGCTTCCTCCTTAGTTGCTGGAGAGGAAGGAAACCACTCAGGGATTGCACTGTGATGCCAATGGTGACTTTAAAACAGTTACAGAGTTTAATGGCTGTGATTGGAGAAAACTGAGGATGGATCAACAACATTGTAGTTACTCCACAATACTAACCAAAATGAAAGAGTGAAAAGAAGGAAGCCTGTACAGAATAAAAAATATTCCAAAACATTCATCCTGTTTACAACAAGGCTGTAAATACGGCAAAAAATGTGATAAAGAAATTAACTTTTTGTCCTGAATACAAAGTGTTATGTTTGGGGCAAATCCAATACAACACATCACTGAGTAAAACTCTTTCTATTTCCAAGCATGGCGGTGGCTGCATCAGGTCGTGGGTATGCTTGTCATCAGCAAGGACTAGGGAGTTTTTTAGGATAAAAATAAATGGAATAGAGCTAAGGACAGGAAAAAACCTGGTTCAGTCTGCTTTCCACCAGACACTGGGAGATTAATTCACCTTTCAGCAGGACAGTAACCTAAAACACAAGGCCAAATCTTCACTGCAGTTTTGACTTAAATCATCTTGAAAATATATGTCAAGACTTGAAAATGGCTGTCTAGCAATGATCAACAACCAACAATCCAGGTGTGCAAAGCTCTTAGAGACTTACCCAGAAAGACTCACAGCTCTTAGAGACTGACCCAGAAAGACTCACAGCTGTAATCACTGTCAAAGGTGATCCTAACATGTATTGACTCAGCTGGGTTGAATACGTAAATTAGATACTTCTGTATTTCATTCAAGGGGTATAAAAACACGTTTTCATTTTGTCATTATTAGATGGGTGAGAAAAGAAGGATATTATAATTATATTGAATCCATTTTGAAGTGAGGCTCTAACACAACAAAATGTAGAATAGGTCAAGGGGTTTGAATGCTTTCTGAAGACACTGACTGAACCACGAGCCAAAGATACTACACAGAACCCAGATACTCTACTTCAGAACAAAGATACTACACAGAACCCAGATGCTGCACAGAAACCAGATCCCATAGACCACACCTGGACAGGAAGTGAATATCAATGTTTTTTTTGAGAAGAGTTAGTTTCAGTGTTCCCAACAGACAGAGACCCCGAGACCAGACGTTCAAACAAATATCTGAAACACTTTGAGCGTTTGTTTTAGCCTGCCTGAAGTGCCAAATGGGCGGGGTTTAAGGTTTTGGGACTATTCGATTGGTCCATTAATCCAGACAAGCTCACTCAAGCACAGATAAAAATGCTGAATTTATTTCACATAGTAAATCTCTGAAATGATGTTCTTTGAACCCAGGCGTATGACATATCCCTCTGAGTCCCACGTGAGATGTAATGTAGAGCTGGTGTTCCGCGGAACAAATTAAGGTGCTACAATATTGCTCCTTTTGTAGTGTGTGTATAGTGTGCGGTGTTTAGTTGCTGGGCTGAATGGGGTCCACTGGTAGCTGCAGTTGAATAGGGTTCCTCAGGCGTTTCAGATCACTCTCCACCTACACACACACACACACACACACACACACACACACACAATCACACAGACACACACACACACACACACACAATCACACACACACACACACACACACACACACAATCACACAATCACACAATCACACAGACACACACACACACACAATCACACAATCACACCATTAGTACTTGGTACAGGGTGAGCTGTAAGAATGTCTGTCCTCACTCTAGCCTGGTAGTGTATCTGTGTCCTCACTCTAGCCTGGTAGTGTATCTGTGTCCTCACTATAGCCTGGTAGTGTGTCTGTCTGTGTCCTCACTATAGCCTGGTAGTGTGTCTGTCTGTGTCCTCACTATAGCCTGGTAGTGTGTCCTCACTATAGCCTGGTAGTGTGTCCTCACTATAGCCTGGTAGTTTGTCCTCACTATATCCTGGTAGTGTGTCCTCACTATAGCCTGGTAGTGTGTCCTCACTATAGCCTGGTAGTGTGTCCTCACTATAGCCTGGTAGTGTGTCCTCACTATAGCCTGGTAGTGTGTCCGTGTCCTCACTATAGCCTGGTAGTGTATCCTCACTATAGCCTGGTAGTGTGTCCTCACTATAGCCTGGTAGTGTGTCCTCACTATAGCCTGGTAGTGTGTCCTCACTATAGCCTGGTAGTGTGTCCTCACTATAGCCTAGTAGTGTGTCCTCACTATAGCCTGGTAGTGTGTCCTCACTATAGCCTGGTAGTTTGTCCTCACGATAGCCTGGTAGTGTGTCTGTGTCCTCACTATAGCCTGGTAGTGTGTCCTCACTATAGCCTGGTAGTGTTCCTCACTATAGTCTGGTAGTGTGTCCTCACTATAGCCTGGTAGTGTGTCTGTGTCCTCACTATAGCCTGGTAGTGTGTCCTCACTATAGCCTGGTAGTGTGTCCTCACTATAGCCTGGTAGTGTGTCCTCACTATATCCTGGTAGTGTGTCCTCACTATAGCCTGGTAGTGTGTCTGTGTCCTCACTATAGCCTGGTAGTGTGTCCGTGTCCTCACTATAGCCTGGTAGTGTGTCCTCACTATAGCCTGGTAGTGTGTCCTCACTATAGCCTGGTAGTGTGTCCTCACTATAGCCTGGTAGTGTGTCCTCACTATAGCCTGGTAGTGTGTCCTCACTATAGCCTGGTAGTGTGTCCTCACTATAGCCTGGTAGTGTGTCCTCACTGTAGCCTGGTAGTGTGTCCTCACTATAGCCTGGTAGTGTGTCTGTGTCCTCACTATGGCCTGGTAATGTGTCTGTGTCCTCACTATAGCCTGGTAGTGTGTCCTCACTATAGCCTGGTAGTGTGTCTGTGTCCTCACTATAGCCTGGTAGTGTGTCCTCACTATAGCCTGGTAGTTTGTCCTCACTATAGCCTGGTAGTGTGTCCTCACTATAGCCTGGTAGTGTGTCCTCACTATAGCCTGGTAGTGTGTCCTCACTATAGCCTGGTAGTGTGTCTGTGTCCTCACTATAGCCTGGTAGTGTGTCCTCACTATAGCCTGGTAGTGTGTCCTCACTATAGCCTGGTAGTGTGTCCTCACTATAGCCTGGTAGTGTGTCCTCACTATAGCCTGGTAGTGTGTCCTCACTATAGCCTGGTAGTGTATCCTCACTATAGCCTGGTAGTGTGTCCTCACTATAGCCTGGTAGTTTGTCCTCACTATAGCCTGGTAGTGTATCCTCACTATAGCCTGGTAGTGTGTCCTCACTATAGCCTGGTAGTGTGTCCTCACTATAGCCTGGTAGTGTGTCCTCACTATAGCCTGGTAGTGTGTCCTCACTATAGCCTGGTAGTGTGTCCGTGTCCTCACTATAGCCTGGTAGTGTGTCCTCACTATAGCCTGGTAGTGTGTCCTCACTATAGCCTGGTAGTGTGTCCTCACTATAGCCTGGTAGTGTGTCCTCACTATAGCCTGGTAGTGTGTCCTCACTATAGCCTGGTAGTGTGTCCTCACTATAGCCTGGTAGTGTGTCCTCACTATAGCCTGGTAGTGTGTCCTCACTATAGCCTGGTAGTGTGTCCTCACTATAGCCTGGTAGTGTGTCCTCACTATAGCCTGGTAGTGTGTCTGTGTCCTCACTATAGCCTGGTAATGTGTCTGTGTCCTCACTATAGCCTGGTAGTGTGTCCTCACAATAGCCTGGTAGTGTGTCTGTGTCCTCACTATAGCCTGGTAGTGTGTCCTCACTATAGCCTGGTAGTGTGTCTGTGTCCTCACTATAGCCTGGTAGTGTGTCCTCACTATAGCCTGGTAGTTTGTCCTCACTATAGCCTGGTAGTGTGTCCTCACTATAGCCTGGTAGTGTGTCCTCACTATAGCCTGGTAGTGTGTCCTCACTATAGCCTGGTAGTGTGTCTGTGTCCTCACTATAGCCTGGTAGTGTGTCCTCACTATAGCCTGGTAGTGTGTCCTCACTATAGCCTGGTAGTGTGTCCTCACTATAGCCTGGTAGTGTGTCCTCACTATAGCCTGGTAGTGTGTCCTCACTATAGCCTGGTAGTGTATCCTCACTATAGCCTGGTAGTGTGTCCTCACTATAGCCTGGTAGTTTGTCCTCACTATAGCCTGGTAGTGTATCCTCACTATAGCCTGGTAGTGTGTCCTCACTATAGCCTGGTAGTGTGTCCTCACTATAGCCTGGTAGTGTGTCCTCACTATAGCCTGGTAGTGTGTCCTCACTATAGCCTGGTAGTGTGTCCGTGTCCTCACTATAGCCTGGTAGTGTGTCCTCACTATAGCCTGGTAGTGTGTCCTCACTATAGCCTGGTAGTGTGTCCTCACTATAGCCTGGTAGTGTGTCCTCACTATAGCCTGGTAGTGTGTCCTCACTATAGCCTGGTAGTGTGTCCTCACTATAGCCTGGTAGTGTGTCCTCACTATAGCCTGGTAGTGTGTCCTCACTATAGCCTGGTAGTGTGTCCTCACTATAGCCTGGTAGTGTGTCTGTGTCCTCACTATAGCCTGGTAATGTGTCTGTGTCCTCACTATAGCCTGGTAGTGTGTCCTCACAATAGCCTGGTAGTGTGTCTGTGTCCTCACTATAGCCTGGTAGTGTGTCCTCACTTTGGCCTGGTAGTTTGTCCTCACTATAGCCTGGTAGTGTGTCCTCACTATAGCCTGGTAGTGTGTCCTCACTATAGCCTGGTAGTGTGTCCTCACTATAGCCTGGTAGTGTGTCTGTGTCCTCACTATAGCCTGGTAGTGTGTCTGTGTCCTCACTATGGCCTGGTAATGTGTCTGTGTCCTCACTATAGCCTGGTAGTGTGTCCTCACTATAGCCTGGTAGTGTGTCTGTGTCCTCACTATAGCCTGGTAGTGTGTCCTCACTATAGCCTGGTAGTTTGTCCTCACTATAGCCTGGTAGTGTGTCCTCACTATAGCCTGGTAGTGTGTCCTCACTATAGCCTGGTAGTGTGTCCTCACTATAGCCTGGTAGTGTGTCTGTGTCCTCACTATAGCCTGGTAGTGTGTCCTCACTATAGCCTGGTAGTGTGTCCTCACTATAGCCTGGTAGTGTGTCCTCACTATAGCCTGGTAGTGTGTCCTCACTATAGCCTGGTAGTGTATCCTCACTATAGCCTGGTAGTGTGTTCTCACTATAGCCTGGTAGTTTGTCCTCACTATAGCCTGGTAGTGTATCCTCACTATAGCCTGGTAGTGTGTCCTCACTATAGCCTGGTAGTGTGTCCTCACTATAGCCTGGTAGTGTGTCCTCACTATAGCCTGGTAGTGTGTCCTCACTATAGCCTGGTAGTGTGTCCTCACTATAGCCTGGTAGTGTGTCCTCACTATAGCCTGGTAGTGTGTCCGTGTCCTCACTATAGCCTGGTAGTGTATCCTCACTATAGCCTGGTAGTGTGTCCTCACTATAGCCTGGTAGTGTGTCCTCACTATAGCCTGGTAGTGTGTCCTCACTATAGCCTGGTAGTGTGTCCTCACTATAGCCTAGTAGTGTGTCCTCACTATAGCCTGGTAGTGTGTCCTCACTATAGCCTGGTAGTTTGTCCTCACGATAGCCTGGTAGTGTGTCTGTGTCCTCACTATAGCCTGGTAGTGTGTCCTCACTATAGCCTGGTAGTGTTCCTCACTATAGTCTGGTAGTGTGTCCTCACTATAGCCTGGTAGTGTGTCTGTGTCCTCACTATAGCCTGGTAGTGTGTCCTCACTATAGCCTGGTAGTGTGTCCTCACTATAGCCTGGTAGTGTGTCCTCACTATATCCTGGTAGTGTGTCCTCACTATAGCCTGGTAGTGTGTCTGTGTCCTCACTATAGCCTGGTAGTGTGTCCGTGTCCTCACTATAGCCTGGTAGTGTGTCCTCACTATAGCCTGGTAGTGTGTCCTCACTATAGCCTGGTAGTGTGTCCTCACTATAGCCTGGTAGTGTGTCCTCACTATAGCCTGGTAGTGTGTCCTCACTATAGCCTGGTAGTGTGTCCTCACTATAGCCTGGTAGTGTGTCCTCACTGTAGCCTGGTAGTGTGTCCTCACTATAGCCTGGTAGTGTGTCTGTGTCCTCACTATGGCCTGGTAATGTGTCTGTGTCCTCACTATAGCCTGGTAGTGTGTCCTCACTATAGCCTGGTAGTGTGTCTGTGTCCTCACTATAGCCTGGTAGTGTGTCCTCACTATAGCCTGGTAGTTTGTCCTCACTATAGCCTGGTAGTGTGTCCTCACTATAGCCTGGTAGTGTGTCCTCACTATAGCCTGGTAGTGTGTCCTCACTATAGCCTGGTAGTGTGTCCTCACTATAGCCTGGTAGTGTGTCCTCACTATAGCCTGGTAGTGTGTCCTCACTATAGCCTGGTAGTGTGTCCTCACTATAGCCTGGTAGTGTGTCCTCACTATAGCCTGGTAGTGTGTCCTCACTATAGCCTGGTAGTGTATCCTCACTATAGCCTGGTAGTGTGTCCTCACTATAGCCTGGTAGTTTGTCCTCACTATAGCCTGGTAGTGTATCCTCACTATAGCCTGGTAGTGTGTCCTCACTATAGCCTGGTAGTGTGTCCTCACTATAGCCTGGTAGTGTGTCCTCACTATAGCCTGGTAGTGTGTCCTCACTATAGCCTGGTAGTGTGTCCGTGTCCTCACTATAGCCTGGTAGTGTGTCCTCACTATAGCCTGGTAGTGTGTCCTCACTATAGCCTGGTAGTGTGTCCTCACTATAGCCTGGTAGTGTGTCCTCACTATAGCCTGGTAGTGTGTCCTCACTATAGCCTGGTAGTGTGTCCTCACTATAGCCTGGTAGTGTGTCCTCACTATAGCCTGGTAGTGTGTCCTCACTATAGCCTGGTAGTGTGTCCTCACTATAGCCTGGTAGTGTGTCCTCACTATAGCCTGGTAGTGTGTCCTCACTATAGCCTGGTAGTGTGTCTGTGTCCTCACTATAGCCTGGTAATGTGTCTGTGTCCTCACTATAGCCTGGTAGTGTGTCCTCACAATAGCCTGGTAGTGTGTCTGTGTCCTCACTATAGCCTGGTAGTGTGTCCTCACTATAGCCTGGTAGTGTGTCTGTGTCCTCACTATAGCCTGGTAGTGTGTCCTCACTATAGCCTGGTAGTTTGTCCTCACTATAGCCTGGTAGTGTGTCCTCACTATAGCCTGGTAGTGTGTCCTCACTATAGCCTGGTAGTGTGTCCTCACTATAGCCTGGTAGTGTGTCCTCACTATAGCCTGGTAGTGTGTCCTCACTATAGCCTGGTAGTGTGTCCTCACTATAGCCTGGTAGTGTGTCCTCACTATAGCCTGGTAGTGTGTCCTCACTATAGCCTGGTAGTGTGTCCTCACTATAGCCTGGTAGTGTATCCTCACTATAGCCTGGTAGTGTGTCCTCACTATAGCCTGGTAGTTTGTCCTCACTATAGCCTGGTAGTGTATCCTCACTATAGCCTGGTAGTGTGTCCTCACTATAGCCTGGTAGTGTGTCCTCACTATAGCCTGGTAGTGTGTCCTCACTATAGCCTGGTAGTGTGTCCTCACTATAGCCTGGTAGTGTGTCCGTGTCCTCACTATAGCCTGGTAGTGTGTCCTCACTATAGCCTGGTAGTGTGTCCTCACTATAGCCTGGTAGTGTGTCCTCACTATAGCCTGGTAGTGTGTCCTCACTATAGCCTGGTAGTGTGTCCTCACTATAGCCTGGTAGTGTGTCCTCACTATAGCCTGGTAGTGTGTCCTCACTATAGCCTGGTAGTGTGTCCTCACTATAGCCTGGTAGTGTGTCCTCACTATAGCCTGGTAGTGTGTCTGTGTCCTCACTATAGCCTGGTAATGTGTCTGTGTCCTCACTATAGCCTGGTAGTGTGTCCTCACAATAGCCTGGTAGTGTGTCTGTGTCCTCACTATAGCCTGGTAGTGTGTCCTCACTTTGGCCTGGTAGTTTGTCCTCACTATAGCCTGGTAGTGTGTCCTCACTATAGCCTGGTAGTGTGTCCTCACTATAGCCTGGTAGTGTGTCCTCACTATAGCCTGGTAGTGTGTCTGTGTCCTCACTATAGCCTGGTAGTGTGTCTGTGTCCTCACTATGGCCTGGTAATGTGTCTGTGTCCTCACTATAGCCTGGTAGTGTGTCCTCACTATAGCCTGGTAGTGTGTCTGTGTCCTCACTATAGCCTGGTAGTGTGTCCTCACTATAGCCTGGTAGTTTGTCCTCACTATAGCCTGGTAGTGTGTCCTCACTATAGCCTGGTAGTGTGTCCTCACTATAGCCTGGTAGTGTGTCCTCACTATAGCCTGGTAGTGTGTCTGTGTCCTCACTATAGCCTGGTAGTGTGTCCTCACTATAGCCTGGTAGTTTGTCCTCACTATAGCCTGGTAGTGTGTCCTCACTATAGCCTGGTAGTGTGTCCTCACTATAGCCTGGTAGTGTGTCCTCACTATAGCCTGGTAGTGTATCCTCACTATAGCCTGGTAGTGTGTTCTCACTATAGCCTGGTAGTTTGTCCTCACTATAGCCTGGTAGTGTATCCTCACTATAGCCTGGTAGTGTGTCCTCACTATAGCCTGGTAGTGTGTCCTCACTATAGCCTGGTAGTGTGTCCTCACTATAGCCTAGTAGTGTGTCCTCACTATAGCCTGGTAGTGTGTCCTCACTATAGCCTGGTAGTTTGTCCTCACGATAGCCTGGTAGTGTGTCTGTGTCCTCACTATAGCCTGGTAGTGTGTCCTCACTATAGCCTGGTAGTGTTCCTCACTATAGTCTGGTAGTGTGTCCTCACTATAGCCTGGTAGTGTGTCTGTGTCCTCACTATAGCCTGGTAGTGTGTCCTCACTATAGCCTGGTAGTGTGTCCTCACTATAGCCTGGTAGTGTGTCCTCACTATATCCTGGTAGTGTGTCCTCACTATAGCCTGGTAGTGTGTCCGTGTCCTCACTATAGCCTGGTAGTGTGTCCGTGTCCTCACTATAGCCTGGTAGTGTGTCCTCACTATAGCCTGGTAGTGTGTCCTCACTATAGCCTGGTAGTGTGTCCTCATTATAGCCTGGTAGTGTGTCCTCACTATAGCCTGGTAGTGTGTCCTCACTATAGCCTGGTAGTGTGTCCTCACTATAGCCTGGTAGTGTGTCCTCACTATAGCCTGGTAGTGTGTCCTCACTATAGCCTGGTAGTGTGTCTGTGTCCTCACTATAGCCTGGTAGTGTGTCCTCACTATAGCCTGGTAGTGTGTCCTCACTATAGCCTGGTAGTGTGTCTGTGTCCTCACTATAGCCTGGTAGTGTGTCCTCACTATAGCCTGGTAGTTTGTCCTCACTATAGCCTGGTAGTGTGTCCTCACTATAGCCTGGTAGTGTGTCCTCACTATAGCCTGGTAGTGTGTCCTCACTATAGCCTGGTAGTTTGTCTGTGTCCTCACTATAGCCTGGTAGTGTGTCCTCACTATAGCCTGGTAGTTTGTCCTCACGATAGCCTGGTAGTGTGTCTGTGTCCTCACTATAGCCTGGTAGTGTGTCCTCACTATAGCCTGGTAGTGTTCCTCACTATAGTCTGGTAGTGTGTCCTCACTATAGCCTGGTAGTGTGTCTGTGTCCTCACTATAGCCTGGTAGTGTGTCCTCACTATAGCCTGGTAGTGTGTCCTCACTATAGCCTGGTAGTGTGTCCTCACTATATCCTGGTAGTGTGTCCTCACTATAGCCTGGTAGTGTGTCTGTGTCCTCACTATAGCCTGGTAGTGTGTCCGTGTCCTCACTATAGCCTGGTAGTGTGTCCTCACTATAGCCTGGTAGTGTGTCCTCACTATAGCCTGGTAGTGTGTCCTCACTATAGCCTGGTAGTGTGTCCTCACTATAGCCTGGTAGTGTGTCCTCACTATAGCCTGGTAGTGTGTCCTCACTATAGCCTGGTAGTGTGTCCTCACTATAGCCTGGTAGTGTGTCCTCACTATAGCCTGGTAGTGTGTCTGTGTCCTCACTATGGCCTGGTAATGTGTCTGTGTCCTCACTATAGCCTGGTAGTGTGTCCTCACTATAGCCTGGTAGTGTGTCTGTGTCCTCACTATAGCCTGGTAGTGTGTCCTCACTATAGCCTGGTAGTTTGTCCTCACTATAGCCTGGTAGTGTGTCCTCACTATAGCCTGGTAGTGTGTCCTCACTATAGCCTGGTAGTGTGTCCTCACTATAGCCTGGTAGTGTGTCCTCACTATAGCCTGGTAGTGTGTCCTCACTATAGCCTGGTAGTGTGTCCTCACTATAGCCTGGTAGTGTGTCCTCACTATAGCCTGGTAGTGTGTCCTCACTATAGCCTGGTAGTGTGTCCTCACTATAGCCTGGTAGTGTGTCCTCACTATAGCCTGGTAGTGTATCCTCACTATAGCCTGGTAGTGTGTCCTCACTATAGCCTGGTAGTTTGTCCTCACTATAGCCTGGTAGTGTATCCTCACTATAGCCTGGTAGTGTGTCCTCACTATAGCCTGGTAGTGTGTCCTCACTATAGCCTGGTAGTGTGTCCTCACTATAGCCTGGTAGTGTGTCCGTGTCCTCACTATAGCCTGGTAGTGTGTCCTCACTATAGCCTGGTAGTGTGTCCTCACTATAGCCTGGTAGTGTGTCCTCACTATAGCCTGGTAGTGTGTCCTCACTATAGCCTGGTAGTGTGTCCTCACTATAGCCTGGTAGTGTGTCCTCACTATAGCCTGGTAGTGTGTCCTCACTATAGCCTGGTAGTGTGTCCTCACTATAGCCTGGTAGTGTGTCCTCACTATAGCCTGGTAGTGTGTCCTCACTATAGCCTGGTAGTGTGTCTGTGTCCTCACTATAGCCTGGTAATGTGTCTGTGTCCTCACTATAGCCTGGTAGTGTGTCCTCACAATAGCCTGGTAGTGTGTCTGTGTCCTCACTATAGCCTGGTAGTGTGTCCTCACTATAGCCTGGTAGTTTGTCCTCACTATAGCCTGGTAGTGTGTCCTCACTATAGCCTGGTAGTGTGTCCTCACTATAGCCTGGTAGTGTGTCCTCACTATAGCCTGGTAGTGTGTCTGTGTCCTCACTATAGCCTGGTAGTGTGTCTGTGTCCTCACTATGGCCTGGTAATGTGTCTGTGTCCTCACTATAGCCTGGTAGTGTGTCCTCACTATAGCCTGGTAGTGTGTCTGTGTCCTCACTATAGCCTGGTAGTGTGTCCTCACTATAGCCTGGTAGTTTGTCCTCACTATAGCCTGGTAGTGTGTCCTCACTATAGCCTGGTAGTGTGTCCTCACTATAGCCTGGTAGTGTGTCCTCACTATAGCCTGGTAGTGTGTCTGTGTCCTCACTATAGCCTGGTAGTGTGTCCTCACTATAGCCTGGTAGTTTGTCCTCACTATAGCCTGGTAGTGTGTCCTCACTATAGCCTGGTAGTGTGTCCTCACTATAGCCTGGTAGTGTGTCCTCACTATAGCCTGGTAGTGTATCCTCACTATAGCCTGGTAGTGTGTTCTCACTATAGCCTGGTAGTTTGTCCTCACTATAGCCTGGTAGTGTATCCTCACTATAGCCTGGTAGTGTGTCCTCACTATAGCCTGGTAGTGTGTCCTCACTATAGCCTGGTAGTGTGTCCTCACTATAGCCTGGTAGTGTGTCCTCACTATAGCCTAGTAGTGTGTCCTCACTATAGCCTGGTAGTGTGTCCTCACTATAGCCTGGTAGTTTGTCCTCACGATAGCCTGGTAGTGTGTCTGTGTCCTCACTATAGCCTGGTAGTGTGTCCTCACTATAGCCTGGTAGTGTTCCTCACTATAGTCTGGTAGTGTGTCCTCACTATAGCCTGGTAGTGTGTCTGTGTCCTCACTATAGCCTGGTAGTGTGTCCTCACTATAGCCTGGTAGTGTGTCCTCACTATAGCCTGGTAGTGTGTCCTCACTATATCCTGGTAGTGTGTCCTCACTATAGCCTGGTAGTGTGTCTGTGTCCTCACTATAGCCTGGTAGTGTGTCCGTGTCCTCACTATAGCCTGGTAGTGTGTCCGTGTCCTCACTATAGCCTGGTAGTGTGTCCTCACTATAGCCTGGTAGTGTGTCCTCACTATAGCCTGGTAGTGTGTCCTCACTATAGCCTGGTAGTGTGTCCTCACTATAGCCTGGTAGTGTGTCCTCACTATAGCCTGGTAGTGTGTCCTCACTATAGCCTGGTAGTGTGTCCTCACTATAGCCTGGTAGTGTGTCCTCACTATAGCCTGGTAGTGTGTCTGTGTCCTCACTATAGCCTGGTAGTGTGTCCTCACTATAGCCTGGTAGTGTGTCCTCACTATAGCCTGGTAGTGTGTCTGTGTCCTCACTATAGCCTGGTAGTGTGTCCTCACTATAGCCTGGTAGTTTGTCCTCACTATAGCCTGGTAGTGTGTCCTCACTATAGCCTGGTAGTGTGTCCTCACTATAGCCTGGTAGTGTGTCCTCACTATAGCCTGGTAGTTTGTCTGTGTCCTCACTATAGCCTGGTAGTGTGTCCTCACTATAGCCTGGTAGTTTGTCCTCACTATAGCCTGGTAGTGTGTCCTCACTATAGCCTGGTAGTGTGTCCTCACTATAGCCTGGTAGTGTGTCCTCACTATAGCCTGGTAGTGTGTCCTCACTATAGCCTGGTAGTGTGTCTGTGTCCTCACTATAGCCTGGTAGTGTGTCCTCACTATAGCCTGGTAGTTTGTCCTCACTATAGCCTGGTAGTGTGTCTGTGTCCTCACTATAGCCTGGTAGTGTGTCTGTGTCCTCACTATAGCCTGGTAGTGTGTCCTCACCGTAGCCAGTTGGTCTCGTAGTGCGTTGTATCTGTGTGTGTCAAAGTGTTCCATTGCTGCTCTCTTGTGGAAGAAGTGGAGAAACTGACGGTCCTTAGCATCCGGATAGAGTAACTCCTACACACACACACCGTTAACACACACACACACACACACACACCGTTAACACACACACACACACACACACACCGTTAACACACACACCGTTAACACACACACACACACCGTTAACACACACACACACACCGTTAACACACACACACACCGTTAACACACACACACACACCGTTAACACACACACACACACACACCGTTAACACACACACACACCGTTAACACACACACACACACACACACCGTTAACACACACACACACCGTTAACACACACACACACCGTTAACACACACACACACACCGTTAACACACACACACACACCGTTAACACACACACACACCGTTAACACACACACACACCGTTAACACACACACACACACACACACACACCGTTAACACACACACACACACACACCGTTAACACACACCAGAACAAACACATAGGAAAACAGACACGAACACACACTCTTAAGACTCAACTTTTACAAGAGGTGAAGCTTGACACACGCAACAGATCACACTCTGTCTGGTCTGTCTGTCGGTCTCTGCGTCTGTCGGTCTCTGCGTCTGTCGGTCTCTGCGTCTGTCGGTCTCTGCGTCTGTCGGTCTCTGCGTCTGTCGGTCTCTGCGTCTGTCGGTCTCTGCGTCTGTCGGTCTCTGCGTCTGTCGGTCTCTGCGTCTGTCGGTCTCTGCGTCTGTCGGTCTCTGCGTCTGTCGGTCTCTGCGTCTGTCGGTCTCTGCGTCTGTCTGTCTGTCTTGCCTGTTTAGTGAGTATGTAGTAGCCCAGGAAGCCCATGCTGGTAGCGTAGGTGATGAAGTAGGTGACTGGTTCCATCACGTCCCAGGCAAACACAAACCTGGATGGGACGGACGGGACGGCACAGATTAATGTTTGTGTGTGTCTGTAATCCCCGTGTTTGTGTGTGTCTGTAATCCCTGTGTGTGTCTGTAATCCCCGTGTTTGTCTGTAATCCCTGTGTGTGTCTGTAATCCCTGTGTGTGTCTGTAATCCCTGTGTGTGTCTGTAATCCCTGTGTTTGTCTGTAATCCCTGTGTGTGTCTGTAATCCCCGTGTTTGTCTGTAATCCCTGTGTGTGTGTCTGTAATCCCTGTGTGTGTCTGTAATCCCCGTGTTTGTGTCTGTAATCCCCGTGTTTGTCTGTAATCCCTGTGTGTGTCTGTAATCCCTGTGTGTGTCTGTAATCCCTGTGTGTGTCTGTAATCCCTGTGTGTGTCTGTAATCCCTGTGTGTGTCTGTAATCCCTGTGTGTGTCTGTAATCCCCGTGTTTGTCTGTAATCCCCATGTTTGTGTGTGTCTGTAATCCCCCTGTGTGTGTCTGTAATCCCTGTGTGTGTCTGTAATCCCTGTGTGTGTCTGTAATCCCCGTGTGTGTCTGTAATCCCCGTGTTTGTCTGTAATCCCCATGTTTGTGTGTGTCTGTAATCCCCCTGTGTGTGTCTGTAATCCCTGTGTGTGTCTGTAATCCCCGTGTTTGTCTGTAATCCCCGTGTTTGTCTGTAATCCCCGTGTTTGTGTGTGTCTGTAATCCCCATGTTTGTGTGTGTCTGTAATCCCCGTGTGTGTCTGTAATCCCAGTGTTTGTGTGTGTCTGTAATCCCTGTGTGTGTCTGTAATCCCTGTGTGTGTCTGTAATCCCAGTGTTTGTGTGTGTCTGTAATCCCTGTGTGTGTCTGTAATCCCCCTGTGTGTGGGTGTGTGTGTGTGTGTGTGTCTGTAATCCCTGTGTTTGTGTGTCTGTAATCCCTGTGTGTGTGTGTGTGTGTGTATGTGTGTGTGTGTGTCTGTAATCCCTGTGTGTGTGTGTGTGTCTGTAATCCCTGTGTTTGTGTCTCACCAAGTCAGGTATCCCAGAAAGCTTCCCTGTAGAGAGAGAAAGGCAAGCACCGCCCACTCTACACGCATCGACTGAGACTCCGCCCTCCCAGCCACTTGGGCCCGCACCTACACACACACACACACACACACACACACACACACAGAAAGACACACACACACACACACACACACACACACACACAGAAAGACACACACACACACACACAGAGAAATACACACACACACACACACACACACACACAGAAAGACACACACACACACACACAGAAAGACACACACACACACAGAAAGACACACACACACACAGAAAGACACACACACACAGAAAGACACACACACACACACACACAGAGAAAGACACACACACACAGAGAAAGACACACAGAGACATTACCTAACATGTTATTAAGCCCATAGACAACAATGGTGTCTGTTTCTACGTGAGTTTCTATGTCCGTCCGTCTGTCTACAGTACCTCCTCCAGAGGTCCCATCTCCTGCTTCAGTGTATCCAGTCTGTCTGTCTGTCTGTCTACAGTACCTCCTCCAGAGGTCCCATCTCCTGCTTCAGTGTATCCAGTCTGTCTGTCTGTCTGTCTACAGTACCTCCTCCAGAGGTCCCAGCTCCTGCTTCAGTGTATCCAGTCTGTCTGTCTGTCTACAGTACCTCCTCCAGAGGTCCCAGCTCCTGCTTCAGTGTATCCAGTCTGTCTGTCTGTCTGTCTACAGTACCTCCTCCAGAGGTCCCAGCTCCTGCTTCAGTGTATCCAGTCTGTCTGTCTGTCTACAGTACCTCCTCCAGAGGTCCCAGCTCCTGCTTCAGTGTATCCAGTCTGTCTGTCTGTCTGTCTGTCTGTCTACAGTACCTCCTCCAGAGGTCCCAGCTCCTGCTTCAGTGTATCCAGTCTGTCTGTCTGTCTACAGTACCTCCTCCAGAGGTCCCAGCTCCTGCTTCAGTGTATCCAGTCTGTCTGTCTGTCTGTCTACAGTACCTCCTCCAGAGGTCCCAGCTCCTGCTTCAGTGTATCCAGTCTGTCTGTCTGTCTACAGTACCTCCTCCAGAGGTCCCAGCTCCTGCTTCAGTGTATCCAGTCTGTCTGTCTGTCTGTCTACAGTACCTCCTCCAGAGGTCCCAGCTCCTGCTTCAGTGTATCCAGTCTGTCTGTCTGTCTACAGTACCTCCTCCAGAGGTCCCAGCTCCTGCTTCAGTGTATCCAGTCTGTCTGTCTGTCTACAGTACCTCCTCCAGAGGTCCCAGCTCCTGCTTCAGTGTATCCAGTCTGTCTGTCTGTCTGTCTGTCTACAGTACCTCCTCCAGAGGTCCCAGCTCCTGCTTCAGTGTATCCAGTCTGTCTGTCTGTCTGTCTGTCTACAGTACCTCCTCCAGAGGTCCCAGCTCCTGCTTCAGTGTATCCAGTCTGTCTGTCTGTCTGTCTGTCTACAGTACCTCCTCCAGAGGTCCCAGCTCCTGCTTCAGTGTATCCAGTCTGTCTGTCTGTCTACAGTACCTCCTCCAGAGGTCCCAGCTCCTGCTTCAGTGTATCCAGTCTGTCTGTCTGTCTGTCTGTCTACAGTACCTCCTCCAGAGGTCCCAGCTCCTGCTTCAGTGTATCCAGTCTGCGGAGAAGCTGAATCTGTCTCAGTAGCTGGTGTTCTGGCAGGTTGAGAGCTGACTGGAGCATGTGGACTACTGTCTTCATGTCATCTATACTGGTGGAATGTTCTGGAGACTCTGATAGGGGGAGGAGAGAGGAGGAGAGATGAGCAGAGAGAGGAGCGGAAAGGGGAGGAGAGAGGAGGAGAGGGAGGGAGGAGAGAAGAGCAGAGGGAGGGAGGGAGGAGAGAATCAGAGGGAGGAGAGAGGAGGAGAGGGGAGCAGAGGGAGGAGCAGAGGGAGGAGAGGAGCAGAGGAGGAGAGAGGAGCATAGGGAGGAGAGAGGAGCAGAGGGAGGAGAGAGGAGAGAGAAGCAGAGGGAGGAGAGGAGGAGAGGGGAGCAGAGGGAGGAGGGGAGCAGAGGGAGGAGAGGAGCAGAGGGAGGGGAGAGAGAAGCAGAGGGAGGAGAGGAGCAGAGGGAGGGGAGAGAGGAGAGAGGAACAGAGGGAGGAGAGTGGAGGAGAGGAGCAGAGAGAGGAGAGAGGAGCAGTGGGAGGGAGGAGAGAGGAGCAGTGGGAGGGAGGAGCAGAGGGAGAGAGGAGCAGAGGGAGAGAGGAGAGGAGCAGAGGGAGGAGAGAGGAGCAGTGGGAGGGAGGAGCAGAGAGAGGGAGGAGAGAGGAGCAGTGGGAGGGAGGAGCAGAGGAGCAGTTGGAGGGAGGAGCAGTGGGAGGGAGGAGAGAGGAGCAGTGGGAGGGAGGAGAGAGGAGCAGTGGGAGGGAGGAGAGAGGAGCAGTGGGAGGAGGAGAGAGGAGCAGAGAGAGGGAGGGAGGAGAGAGGAGCAGTGGGAGGGAGGAGAGAGGAGCAGTGGGGGGGAGGAGAGAGGAGCAGTGGGAGGGAGGAGAGGAGCAGAGGGAGGAGAGAGGAGCAGTGGGAGGGAGGAGAGAGGAGCAGTGGGAGGGAGGAGAGAGGAGCAGAAAGAAAGGATATAAGGTTCCTGGCCAGTTGGGGAACGTTATTTTTATCAGTGACTTGTTAGGTTCCAGCGCTACTTCCATTAGAAGAGTTCTGTAACTTTCCACAGTAACGTTGTGACCTTTTGAACAGTGTGATGAGCTCCTGCTGTAAGTAACGTTGTTTGAACGTTAATCTTTGAACAGTGTGATAAACTCCTGCTGTAAGTAACGTTGTTTGAACGTTGGTCTTTGAACAGTGTGATGAGCTCCTGCTGTAAGAAACGTTGTTTGAACGTTGGTCTTTGAACAGTGTGATGAGCTCCTGCTGCACAATTAGGCCTTCAGTCATCACATCTCTATTTCCTCCAATCACAGGAGACCAAACCGAGTTTCCACCTGATACACAGATCAATACAAAAACACTGAAAGGGTTCACCTAGGGGTCATGATAGGGGCTCGATGAATTATAATAATTGATTATGCTAATGTTGTATTAATAGAAGGGGAGGGGTTATAAGACCCCTCCCTCTTTATATTTATAGGGTCCTACAGATTAACAATATATATATATATATTCATTATAGAGGTTTAGTATTTGTTCTACAGTTGTTTTCTGGTATTTTTGCCTTTTATAAAGATCAGAGAAATTCATGACTGAGACAGAACTCTGAGACAGAACTCTGAGACAGAACTCTGAGACAGAACTCTGAGACAGAACTCTGAGACAGAACTCTGAGACAGAACTCTGAGACACTGAGACAGAACTCTGAGACAGAACTCTGAGACACTGAGACAGAACTCTGAGACACTGAGACAGAACTCTGAGACAGAACTCTGAGACACTGAGACAGAACTCTGAGACACTGAGACAGAACTCTGAGACAGAACTCTGAGACACTGAGACAGAACTCTGAGACAGAACTCTGAGACACTGAGACAGAACTCTGAGACACTGAGACAGAACTCTGAGACAGAACTCTGAGACACTGAGACAGAACTCTGAGACAGAACTCTGAGACAGAACTCTGAGACACTGAGACAGAACTCTGAGACAGAACTCTGAGACAGAACTCTGAGACACTGAGACAGAACTCTGAGACAGAACTCTGAGACACTGAGACAGAACTCTGAGACAGAACTCTGAGACAGAACTCTGAGACACTGAGACAGAACTCTGAGACAGAACTCTGAGACACTGAGACAGAACTCTGAGACAGAACTCTGAGACAGAACTCTGCAGGGGAGTGTCAGAGATAAGACACGAGTCAGACATTCCACTGTAAATCAACTTGGACATTTACTGCTGAGCTTTTAGACAGCGATATAAACACGAGTTTTAAAGTTGAGTAGGCAGTCTGTCCCTGTTAACCCCAAACTACAGAAGTCTGTCCCTGTTAACTCCAAACTACAGCAGTCTGTCCCTGTTAACTCCAAACTACAGCAGTCTGTCCCTGTTAACTCCAAACTACAGCAGTCTGTCCCTGTTAACCCCAAACTACAGCAGTCTGTCCCAGTTAACTCCAAACTACAGCAGTCTGTCCCTGTTAACCCCAAACTACAGCAGTCTGTCCCAGTTAACCTCTGTCCCTGTTAACCCCAAACTACAGCAGTCTGTCCCAGTTAACCCCAAACTACAGCAGTCTGTCCCTGTTAACTCCAAACTACAGCAGTCTGTCCCTGTTAACCCCAAACTACAGCAGTCTGTCCCAGTTAACCTCTGTCCCTGTTAACCCCAAACTACAGCAGTCTGTCCCAGTTAACCCCAAACTACAGCAGTCTGTCCCTGTTAACTCCAAACTACAGCAGTCTGTCCCTGTTAACCCCAAACTACAGCAGTCTGTCCCTGTTAACCCCAAACTACAGCAGTCTGTCCCTGTTAACTCCAAACTACAGCAGTCTGTCCCTGTTAACTCCAAACTACAGCAGTCTGTCCCTGTTAACCTCTGTCCCTGTTAACCCCAAACTACAGCAGTCTGTCCCTGTTAACACCAAACTACAGCAGTCTGCCCCTGTTAACCCCAAACTACAGCAGTCTTTCCCTGTTAACTCCAAACTACAGCAGTCTGTCCCTGTTAACTCCAAACTACAGCAGTCTGTCCCTGTTAACCCCAAACTACAGCAGTCTGTCCCTGTTAACCCCAAACTACAGCAGTCTGTCACTGTTAACTCCAAACTACAGCAGTCTGTCCCTGTTAACTCCAAACTACAGCAGTCTGTCCCTGTAAACCCCAAACTACAGCAGTCTGTCCCTGTTAACCCCAAACTACAGCAGTCTGTCCCTGTTAACTCCAAACTACAGCAGTCTGTCCCTGTTAACTCCAAACTACAGCAGTCTGTCCCTGTTAACCCCAAACTACAGCAGTCTGTCCCTGTTAACCCCAAACTACAGCAGTCTGTCCCTGTTAACTCCAAACTACAGCAGTCTGTCCCTGTAAACCCCAAACTACAGCAGTCTGTCCCTGTTAACCCCAAACTACAGCAGTCTGTCCCTGTTAACTCCAAACTACAGCAGTCTGTCCCTGTTAACTCCAAACTACAGCAGTCTGTCCCTGTAAACCCCAAACTACAGCAGTCTGTCCCTGTTAACTCCAAACTACAGCAGTCTGTCCCTGTTAACTCCAAACTACAGCAGTCTGTCCCTGTAAACCCCAAACTACAGCAGTCTGTCCCTGTTAACCCCAAACTACAGCAGTCTGTCCCTGTTAACCCCAAACTACAGCAGTCTGTCCCTGTTAACCCCAAACTACAGCAGTCTGTCCCTGTTAACTCCAAACTACAGCAGTCTGTCCCTGTTAACCCCAAACTACAGCAGTCTGTCCCTGTTAACTCCAAACTACAGCAGTCTGTCCCTGTTAACTCCAAACTACAGCAGTCTGTCCCTGTAAACCCCAAACTACAGCAGTCTGTCCCTGTTAACTCCAAACTACAGCAGTCTGTCCCTGTTAACTCCAAACTACAGCAGTCTGTCCCTGTTAACCCCAAACTACAGCAGTCTGTCCCTGTTAACCCCAAACTACAGCAGTCTGTCCCTGTTAACCCCAAACTACAGCAGTCTGTCCCTGTTAACTCCAAACTACAGCAGTCTGTCCCTGTTAACCCCAAACTACAGCAGTCTGTCCCTGTTAACTCCAAACTACAGCAGTCTGTCCCTGTTAACTCCAAACTACAGCAGTCTGTCCCTGTTAACCCCAAACTACTGCAGTCTGTCCCTGTTAACTCCAAACTACAGCAGTCTGTCCCTGTTAACTCCAAACTACAGCAGTCTGTCCCTGTTAACTCCAAACTACAGCAGTCTGTCCCTGTTAACCCCAAACTACAGCAGTCTGTCCCTGTTAACCCCAAACTACAGCAGTCTGTCCCTGTTAACCTCTGTCCCTGTTAACTCCAAACTACAGCAGTCTGTCCCTGTTAACTCCAAGCAACAGCAGTCTGTCCCTGTTAACCCCAAACTACAGCAGTCTGTCCCTGTTAACCCCAAACTACAGCAGTCTGTCCCTGTTAACTCCAAACTACAGCAGTCTGTCCCTGTTAACCCCAAACTACAGCAGTCTGTCCCTGTTAACCCCAAACTACAGCAGTCTGCCCCTGTTAACCCCAAACTACAGCAGTCTTTCCCTGTTAACCCCAAACTACAGCAGTCTTTCCCTGTTAACCCCAAACTACAGCAGTCTGCCCCTGTTAACCCCAAACTACAGCAGTCTTTCCCTGTTAACTCCAAACTACAGCAGTCTGTCCCTGTTAACCCCAAACTACAGCAGTCTGCCCCTGTTAACCCCAAACTACAGCAGTCTGTCCCTGTTAACTCCAAACTACAGCAGTCTGTCCCTGTTAACCCCAAACTACAGCAGTCTGTCCCTGTTAACCCCAAACTACAGCAGTCTGTTTACCTCTCATGTACATTTGCATCATGTTGATTGGTCAAGAGAGTCCAGAGCAGAAACAGGAAGAGCGCCAACGGCGACGAAACATAGGAGGGATTTTCATTATTTTATTAAAATTTGTGCTAACAAAGAAAATGTTAATATAACATTGTAAAAGCAGCATATTTTAAAAACAAACTAAACTTAAAGTGTTAAAAACGTCTCTCCTCCCTCTGCTCCCCTCTGTGATTAGTCCGTTAACAACAAAAATAAGTCTGATTACTCATCATCACACTCTACCCTGGTCATGGGTTATTACACTGTCACCACACATCACACATCACACTCTACCCTGGTCATGGGTTATTACACTGTCACCACACATCACACTCTACCCTGGTCATGGGTTATTACACTGTCACCACACATCACACTCTACCCTGGTCATGGGTTATTACACTGTCACCACACATCACACTCTACCCTGGTCATGGGTTATTACACTGTCACCACACATCACACTCTACCCTGGTCATGGGTTATTACACTGTCACCACACATCACACTCTACCCTGGTCATGGGTTATTACACTGTCACCACACATCACACTCTACCCTGGTCATGGGTTATTACACTGTCACCACACATCACACTCTACCCTGGTCATGGGTTATTACACTGTCACCACACATCACACTCTACCCTGGTCATGGGTTATTACACTGTCACCACACATCACACTCTACCCTGGTCATGGGTTATTACACTGTCACCACACATCACACTCTACCCTGGTCATGGGTTATTACACTGTCACCACACATCACACTCTACCCTGGTCATGGGTTATTACACTGTCACCACACATCACACTCTACCCTGGTCATGGGTTATTACACTGTCACCACACATCACACTCTACCCTGGTCATGGGTTATTACACTGTCACCACACATCACACTCTACCCTGGTCATGGGTTATTACACTGTCACCACACATCACACTCTACCCTGGTCATGGGTTATTACACTGTCACCACACATCACACTCTACCCTGGTCATGGGTTATTACACTGTCACCACACATCACACTCTACCCTGGTCATGGGTTATTACACTGTCACCACACATCACACTCTACCCTGGTCATGGGTTATTACACTGTCACCACACATCACACTCTACCCTGGTCATGGGTTATTACACTGTCACCACACATCACACTCTACCCTGGTCATGGGTTATTACACTGTCACCACACATCACACTCTACCCTGGTCATGGGTTATTACACTGTCACCACACATCACACTCTACCCTGGTCATGGGTTATTACACTGTCACCGCACATCACACTCTACCCTGGTCATGGGTTATTACACTGTCACCACACATCACACTCTACCCTGGTCATGGGTTATTACACTGTCACCACACATCACACTCTACCCTGGTCATGGGTTATTACACTGTCACCACACATCACACTCTACCCTGGTCATGGGTTATTACACTGTCACCACACATCACACTCTACCCTGGTCATGGGTTATTACACTGTCACCACACATCACACTCTACCCTGGTCATGGGTTATTACACTGTCACCACACATCACACTCTACCCTGGTCATGGGTTATTACACTGTCACCACACATCACACTCTACCCTGGTCATGGGTTATTACACTGTCACCACACATCACACTCTACCCTGGTCATGGGTTATTACACTGTCACCACACATCACACTCTACCCTGGTCATGGGTTATTACACTGTCACCACACATCACACTCTACCCTGGTCATGGGTTATTACACTGTCACCACACATCACACTCTACCCTGGTCATGGGTTATTACACTGTCACCACACATCACACTCTACCCTGGTCATGGGTTATTACACTGTCACCACACATCACACTCTACCCTGGTCATGGGTTATTACACTGTCACCACACATCACACTCTACCCTGGTCATGGGTTATTACACTGTCACCACACATCACACTCTACCCTGGTCATGGGTTATTACACTGTCACCACACATCACACTCTACCCTGGTCATGGGTTATTACACTGTCACCACACATCACACTCTACCCTGGTCATGGGTTATTACACTGTCACCACACATCACACTCTACCCTGGTCATGGGTTATTACACTGTCACCACACACCACATACACCACACACCACACATCACACTCTACCCTGGTCATGGGTTATTACACTGTCACCACACACACCACACACCACACACCACACATCACACTCTACCCTGGTCATGGGTTATTACACTGTCACCACACACACACACACACCACACACCACACATCACACTCTACCCTGGTCATGGGTTATTACACTGTCACCACACATCACACTCTACCCTGGTCATGGGTTATTACACTGTCACCACACATCACACTCTACCCTGGTCATGGGTTATTACACTGTCACCACACACCACATACACCACACACCACACATCACACTCTACCCTGGTCATGGGTTATTACACTGTCACCACACACACCACACACCACACATCACACTCTACCCTGGTCATGGGTTATTACACCACACCACACACACACACACACACACACCACACACCATACACACACACACACACACACACAGAGTTCGGTACCTCTGCCTGGGGAGTGTATCCTGTAGATGGTGCTGTTGATGAGGATCTGGAAGTCCTGATTGAGAACTGTGTCTATAGAGGTGCTAGAGCAAACCTTCTCTCCATCTAAGGGGAGAGGGGGAGGGGAGGGAGAGGAGGGGAGGGAGGGGAGAGAGAGGAGCAGAAGGAAGATGAGGGGAGGGAGGGGAGAGAGAGGAGGAGGAGGGGAGGGAGAGGAGCAGGAGGAAGATGAGGGGAGGGAGGGGAGGAGGAGGAGAGGAAGATGAGGGGAGGGAGGGGAGGAGAGGAGAGAGAGGAGGAGGAGGGGAGGTAGAGGAGGGGTGGGAGGGGAGAGAGAGGAGGAGGACAAGAGGAAGATGAGGGGAGGGAGGGGAGGAGGGGAGGGAGAGGAGGGGAGGGGGAGGAAAGGAGAGAAGACAAAGGGATGTTGTTACTGTCAGAATAGGTTAGTGGAGATGTTGTTACTGTCAGAATAGGTTAGTGAAGATGTTGATATTTTTACACGATGGTTGTGAATCCACAACTTAACAGATCTTGCCTGAGACCTGAAGACTTTCTGGTTCCTGGAAAGTTATTTCTGGTTCCTAGCTCCAGTTCCTGGAGCTAATGCCTCGGCTTTAGCTCAGCAGGCTAACGCAGTCTTGAAGCATGCAGGGGGGTGTGTGTGTTTATGTATGTGCGTTAACCTACCTGTGCTCAGTACAGCTGCGATAGCTACTCCAGGGTCCTCTCTCTGTATGTCTGACAGGAAGTCTGTTACTGTCATCAACATGGGACGCAGACTGAACTGACACAACTCACTGCGGGAGGGCAGGGGGAGAGACAACACTGGTCGTCCATACTTATACTGTACAGATATATCTGGAGAGGAGACGGAGAGAGGAGATGGGGGGACAGGGGTGGAGAGGGAGGAGACGGAGGAGGAGGAGAGAGAGAAGAAGGGGGGTGGAGAGAGAGGAGGGGGGAGGAGAGAGAAGAAGGGGGGAGGAGAGAGAGGAGTGGGGAGGAGGAGAGAGAAGAAGGGGGAGGAGAGAGAGGAGACGGAGGGGGAGGAGAGAGAAGAAGGGGGGAGGAGAGAGAGGAGTGGGGAGGAGGAGAGAGAAGAAGGGGGAGGAGAGAGAGGAGACGGAGGGGGAGGAGAGGGAAGGGGGGTGGAGAGGGAGGAGACGGAGGAGGAGGAGAGAGAGAAGAAGGGGGGTGGAGAGAGAGGAGGGGGGAGGAGAGAGCAGAGGGGGGAGGAGAGAGAGGAGAGTTACAGTTCACATAAGGAAATCAATCGACTGAAATAAATTGATTCGGCCCTAATCTATGGATTTCACAGGACTGGGTTTTCCCTCAATCTACACACAGTACTCCCTAACGACAAAGCGGAAAACGGGTTTTTAGACATTTTTGGAAATGTAATTCAAAATTAAAATCATAAGGACATTTACATAAGTATTTACAGACGATTTGACATTTTAAATAGAAAAATTAATAACAACCATTTTGGAATAAGGCTGTAACGTAACAACGTGTGGAAAGAGCCAACGGGTCGGAATACTTTCAAATGCGCTGTGTATATATGTATATATATATAAAACATTCTATTGGTTGCAAGAATTTTGTAATATTTAAATTGAACAATTCTAATTTTGGAATCCGGCGTCATTTTGGGTATCAGTTCGTTAACTGATAATGGGTTAATCGAAAATCTCTTCCCAACTATTTTGCAAATATTATGCACAAAAATGTCAATTTTTGGATCCTTTTTTTATTCATCACAATTTTCTTTAACCAATTGGATCTGTTCCTTACTTCTCCCCCGTTCACCTTGCCCCCCCCCTCCATTCACCTTGCCCCCCCCCCTCCGTTCACCTTGCACCCCCCTCTGATATCCTCCTCTCCCTGGGAGGACTGTTCTTCAGGTCTGATATCCTCCTCTCCCTGGGAGGACTGTTCTTCAGGTCTGATATCCTCCTCTCCCTGGGAGGACTGTTCTTCAGGTCTGATATCCTCCTCTCCCTGGGAGGACTGTTCTTCAGGTCTGATATCCTTCTCTCCCTGGGAGGACTGTTCTTCAGGTCTGATATCCTCCTCTCCCTGGGAGGACTGTTCTTCAGGTCTGATATCCTTCTCTCCCTGGGAGGACTGTTCTTCAGGTCTGATATCCTCCTCTCCCTGGGAGGACTGTTCTTCAGGTCTGATATCCTCCTCTCCCTGGGAGGACTGTTCTTTAGGTCTGATATCCTCCTCTCCCTGGGAGGACTGTTCTTTAGGTCTGATATCCTCCTCTCCCTGGGAGGACTGTTCTTCAGGTCTGATATCCTCCTCTCCCTGGGAGGACTGTTCTTCAGGTCTGATATCCTCCTCTCCCTGGGAGGACTGTTCTTCAGGTCTGATATCCTCCTCTCCACTGTCCTCTCCAGTACTCCCACCTTGGTAGAAACACCACTGTCCTCTCCAGTACTCCCACCTTGGTAACAACACCACTGTCCTCTCCAGTACTCCCACCTTGGTAACAACACCACTGTCCTCTCCATTACTCCCACCTTGGTAGAAACACCACTGTCCTCTCCAGTACTCCCACCTTGGTAGAAACACCACTGTCCTCTCCAGTACTCCCACCTTGGTAACAACACCACTGTCCTCTCCAGTACTCCCACCTTGGTAGAAACACCACTGTCCTCTCCAGTACTCCCACCTTTATCTTTGGTAGCAACACAGTTCCAGACAGGGCAGGTTGCAGGTCAGATTTAAACAGCAGGAATGTAGACAGCCGCAAACCCGGGACAATCCGGACAAGCTTTTGAGATTGGAGACAAAAACCCAAATGTCGTTGGCGACTCGGGGCGCCCGGCCCTTTTATTGTGAGCGGGTCAGAGACGCAATAGGAGCGCTACAGATCCCGTCTTCGAGCAGTCCTGGACGTCCCAATGTTTTCTACAAAATTGGCAATGTGCTTGTAGTGTGATCAAATCAAATCTTATGCCAAGACAAGTTCTGAGATCGGTGATCAGCCAATGAGAGCTGGTCAGGGAAGAAGCCAGTGAGATGAGGATGATGACCTATGTTGAGCATTACCCAGAAGTCCCCTGGAGCAGGAGTGATGACTGCCTTTAGCCAAAAGCTAAAGTGTCAAATTCGTTACAGCTCTGAAGTTCACAAAGTTATTCAACAAAACGTTGGACTGTCAACTCTGTATGTCGAGAACGTCTGACTTTTGAACTTTTATGGAGGTTGGGTTGAGCCACAACTCGTTTATCGCCACGCTAACAAATCTAATCATCACATCATCGTTTTTTTGTGAGACAGCGTGGCGGCATGGAGAATCCTCACGACCAAAGTGAAGAATCTTCTACTGTGTGACAACCCCATCCAGATTGTTTAGTGTCGCGCACGTTGGCAACACTAAAAACTACAGGAAAGACAGTCATCTAATGTGAGAGGCTCCGCGATGGATTTCAAAAAGTCGTGTAGATCCAAATGAAACAGGTAGGCAAGTAACAAAACAATTTCAGAGACTTTTAAAACAGTGTGTTACCTGTGTTACCTGTGGCAGGTGGTAGGGTGCTGTAGTAGTGAACTGGTCTTGGTGCCCCATATCTACACCACTGTCTGGACTGGAGGAGAGAGAGAGAGAAACATTTACCAACCTGTCACTAGGATACCAACACACTGCCAACCTGTCACTAGGATACCAACACACTGCCAACCTGTCACTAGGATACCAACATACTGCCAACCTGTCACTAGGATACCAACACACTGCCAACCTGTCACTAGGATACCAACATACAGCCAACCTGTCACTAGGATACCAACACACTGCCAACCTGTCACTAGGATACCAACACACTGCCAACCTGTCACTAGGATACCAACACACTGCCAACCTGTCACTAGGATACCAACACACTGCCAACCTGTCACTAGGATACCAACATACAGCCAACCTGTCACTAGGATACCAACACACTGCCAACCTGTCACTAGGATACCAACACACTGCCAACCTGTCACTAGGATACCAACACACTGCCAACCTGTCACTAGGATACCAACACACTGCCAACCTGTCACTAGGATACCAACACACTGCCAACCTGTCACTAGGATACCAACACACTGCCAACCTGTCACTAGGATACCAACATACAGCCAACCTGTCACTAGGATACCAACACACTGCCAACCTGTCACTAGGATACCAACACACTCTCTCACTAGGATACCAACACACTGCCAACCTGTCACTAGGATACCAACACACTGCCAACCTGTCACTAGGATACCAACACACTCTCTCACTAGGATACCAACACACTGCCAACCTGTCACTAGGGTACCAATACACTTTCTCACTAGGATACCAACACCCAGCCAACCTGTCACTAGGATACCAACACCCAGCCAACCTGTCACTAGGATACCAACACACAGCCAACCTGTCACTAGGATACCAACACACTGACAACCTGTCACTAGGATACCAACACCCAGCCAACCTGTCACTAGGATACCAACACACAGCCAACCTGTCACTAGGTTACCAACACACTGCCAACCTGTCACTAGGATACCAACACACTGCCGCCCTGTCACTAGGATACCAACATACTGCCAACCTGTCACTAGGATACCAACACACTGTTCAGCCAGCACAGCTAGGGAAGGAGAGAGAGAGAGAAAGAGAGAGAGAGACAGAGAGAGACAGAGAGAGACAGACACAGAGAGAGTTGGAGTTTTTGTTCTCTTGCCCCAATTATTATGGTTGTGATTGCAGTCAGCAGAGCTGGCTGAAAGCCTGAAGATAATAGCCAACTATGAGTGAGATAAAGGCAGGGAGAAAGAGACATAGATAACATAGATTGTCTCCTTATGTTACATCCAACACACACAAACAGAGACAGACAGACAGACAGAGAGTGAGACACAAAGAGAGAGACACAGAGAGAGACACAGAGCGACAGAGACAGAGAGACAGAGAGAGAGACAGAGAGAGAGACAGAGAGAGAGACACAGAGAGAGACAGAGAGAGACAGACACAGAGAGAGACAGACACAGAGAGAGACAGACACAGAGAGAGACAGACACAGAGAGAGAGAGACAGACACAGAGAGAGAGAGAGAGACAGAGAGCAAGAGATTTGATCCAACTCGAGACACACATAGATACAATCTGTAGCCCTCAGCAGCATTCTCCTCCCTCCTTCCCTCCCTCTCTCTCTCCTTCCCTCCCTCTCTCCTTCCCTCCCTGACACTCTCCATCACTCCCTCCTTCCCATTTTGGTAACTAATATTAACAGAACATACAAGTCAAGGATGGAATGACCTGTCTCCTTACTGCTCTGTGACCTGTCTCCTTACTGAGCGCTGTGACCTGTCTCCTTACTGCTCTGTGACCTGTCTCCTTACTGCTCTGTGACCTGTCTCCTTACTGCTCTGTGACCTGTCTCCTTACTGCTCTGTGACCTGTCTCCTTACTGCTCTGTGACCTGTCTCCTTACTGCGCTGTGACCTGTCTCCTTACTGCTCTGTGACCTGTCTCCTTACTGCGCTGTGACCTGTCTTACATACAACATGAGAGAAATAAACAATAGTTTAGTGGTTAAAATGTTGTGAAATGGTATACGGTACTGAAGTCATTATGAAATGGTATACTGTATTGAAGTCATTATGAAATAATTTCCTCCACCGATATGGTCGGATTTTGCCTTGGCTTTTTAAAATATATTTGTTAATTTAACGAGACAAGCCAGTTAAGAACAAATTCTTATTTGCAATGACGGCCTACCCCGGCCAAACCCTAACCTGGATGACGCTGGGCCAATTGTGCAGCCGCCCTATGGGTCTGCCGATCACGACCGGTTGTGTCACAGCCCGGGATTGAACCAGGGTCTGTAGTGACGCCACTAGCACTGAGATGCAGTGCCTTTACACCCCTGCGCCACTCGGGGGCCCTTTATGCTACTTTATAGTGAAACGTTCAGGTTTTAAACATTATTAAGTAGCTGTATGTTTTCACACTGCCTCCAGGCCATTGCAAAGTGGTGGGTGGCACACAGAGGAAGCCTGGGAAGCACACAGAGGAAGCGTGGGAAACACAGAGGAAGCCTGGGAAGCACACAGAGGAAGCCTGGGAAGCTTCAACTACCAGTTGAGAAATAAAAATAGTAGCTATTTTTAAAATGGTTTTTTAACACGATTGTGTTTACAACTGTTGCGTAATGATTGGGTTTATAAAAGCGCTGTTTGACAGGATGTTCCTCTCAAAGGCTCCGTGTCTGTATACTGTTTGATACATAAGGAATACGTGCCAATTTAATTCCACTAAATTATGCAGATTTACCCAGAGACCGACAAGCACGGCCGGTCAAATGTATTTCCGGCAAAACAAAAGCACGAGTTCACAATGGAATAAACATTTTCTCCTGGAGAATTGACGCTGCTTTTCAATGTTTTTAATGGCCAAAAAGCCTGCTATTACCGGCTAACCGCAACCCTGCCCTAACTTTCTGTGTCCTGGCCTTGTTTATGGGTGTCGCCACTATCAGCTTCCTGAAAGCAGTAAAAAAATATCATGTTTCCTCTTGAGCTGAAGCTGATCATTTTCGTGCCAGTTTTGACTCCATTTTGTCAGTGATTTTCCAAGACTTCTCCACTTCCATACAAATGATTCACCACCGTCCTACACACCCACGCTTCGCCGTGCACACTTGACGCGCGCGTTCTCATCAATAAGAGAGAGAAGGGAGTGTCTGACCTTCTGAGACAATGGAAACACATGTTAAAACAGGTTTTTTATCCCCATGCTCTAGTTCTCTTTGTTCAGGGCTGACTCTGTGTATACGGTATGGGGCTAACATTTAATTCGAGCTGATTCTCCAAAAAGACTGCGGAAATGGGGAGTGGAGAAAGAGAGAGTTTTGGTTATGAATACTAAGGCTACTGTATAACAGTAACATATACAAAGTGCATAATTCCGTATTTATGTATAACATGCAAGATATAAACCTATTGATAAGAACTCACCAAGTAGGGAACTTGAATCGCGCTGGAACTTTTTCCAGAGGCAGAGGAGAGCGAGCAGCGGAGAACTCCGTAGTGAAGTTTGGCAACTCTACCGAACCAAATCATGGTCAAAAACACGATTTAAAAAAAAAAAAACGAGACAAAGTATAAACGAACGAACGCGATTAAACCGAACCGGTTATGTTTATACGGAACTTAAAAAATAAAAAAAACTTCCATCGCTATGGAATACACTGAAGGGCGCACCTCTCCCTCCCGTGTCAAATTAGATCTTCTCATTGGTGGAATGTTTACTGTAGAACGTGACGTTGGATAAGGTCTGAAGTTAATCAATAAATCAGAAAGTAGATAATGATTTTGCGCTTCCAAATATGGGAGGTGGGTTATATAGATTTCCAAACTAGATAATGCTGGTTTTTGTCGTATGCAATGTGTATGGTTACAATTGTCACACCTCAAACACGATTTTCTTTTCAGATCTTGCTGATTAACTTACTGAGCTGCAAAACAAGTATACAAAATGCATGGCTTATATTAGCTGGAAACTTTAATGAAATACCTGAAAACTCTTTCAACAATTTTTTTTTAAAAATAGCGCCGAGATTTCAGAAAAGTGACATCCCTATATTTTGCTTTGAAGTGACATTGATTGATACATGGCGTTTCTTTAATACAAACTGACAGTGATTGATACATGGCGTTTCTTTAATACAAACTGACAGTGATCGATACATGGCGTTTCTTTAATACAAACTGACAGTGATCGATACATGGCGTTTCTTTAATACAAACTGACAGTGATCGATACATGGCGTTTCTTTAATTCAAGCTGACAGTGATCGATACATGGCGTTTCTTTAATTCAAACTGACAGTGATCGATACATGGCGTTTCTTTAATTCAAGCTGACAGTGATCGATACATGGCGTTTCTTTAATTCAAACTGACAGTGATCGATACATGGCGTTTCTTTAATTCAAGCTGACAGTGATCGATACATGGCGTTTCTTTAATTCAAACTGACAGTGATCGATACATGGCGTTTCTTTAATTCAAACTGACAGTGATCGATACATGGCGTTTCTTTAATTCAAGCTGACAGTGATCGATACATGGCGTTTCTTTAATTCAAACTGACAGTGATCGATACATGGCGTTTCTTTAATTCAAGCTGACAGTGATCGATACATGGCGTTTCTTTAATTCAAGCTGACAGTGATCGATACATGGCGTTTCTTTAATTCAAGCTGACAGTGATCGATACATGGCGTTTCTTTAATTCAAACTGACAGTGATCGATACATGGCGTTTCTTTAATTCAAGCTGACAGTGATCGATACATGGCGTTTCTTTCATTCAAGCTGACAGTGATCGATACATGGCGTTTCTTTAATTCAAGCTGACAGTGATCGATACATGGCGTTTCTTTAATTCAAACTGACAGTGATCGATACATGGCGTTTCTTTAATTCAAGCTGACAGTGATCGATACATGGCGTTTCTTTAATTCAAGCTGACAGTGATCGATACATGGCGTTTCTTTAATTCAAGCTGACAGTGATCGATACATGGCGTTTCTTTAATTCAAGCTGACAGTGATCGATACATGGCGTTTCTTTAATTCAAGCTGACAGTGATCGATACATGGCGTTTCTTTAATTCAAGCTGACAGTGATCGATACATGGCGTTTCTTTAATACAAACTGACAGTGCGTATTTATTTCTACCCCCCTTAAAGTATGACGGATCATAAAATGATATTATCAAGTTAGAAAACTCTGGAAAAAATCCAGTAGCATGCGAGGTGACCGATACATGGCGTTGCGAGGATACTGGAAACGTAATAATTAAATCCCAAATGATCCCGTCTGAGAGCGTCAAGAACTGAAATGAGGGACTGGTTTCATTCCAATAGTATAGAACCAACGCATGGGAGTAACTGGGAATGATTTAAATTCAATGTGAGATCTCGTCTTTAAAACGGAGTAAGGAACTAAATAAACGAAATTGTTTGGAGAAAAAAAAATGAGTTTATGAATAAATTGATTTTTTGGAGGGGGGGAAATTATACTAACCCTTTCAGCAGAAAAATAAACAATTAATCCATCAGGAATAGAACTAGATCAAACTGGTTTATCTAGAGGGTGCCTTTAATAGAACTAGATCAAACTGGTTTATCTAAAGGGTGCCTTTAATAGAACTAGATCAAACTGGTTTAGCTAAAGGGTGCCTTTAATAGAACTAGATCAAACTGGTTTAGCTAAAGGGTGCCTTTAATAGAACTAGATCAAACTGGTTTATCTAGAGGGTGCCTTTAATAGAACTAGATCAAACTGGTTTATCTAATGGGTGCCTTTAATAGAACTAGATCAAACTGGTTTATCTAATGGGTGCCTTTAATAGAACTAGATCAAACTGGTTTATCTAGAGGGGGCCTTTAATAGAACTAGATCAAACTGGTTTATCTAAAGGGTGCCTTTAATAGAACTAGATCAAACTGGTTTATCTAAAGGGTGCCTTTAATAGATCTAGATCAAACTGGTTTATCTAAAGGGTGCCTTTAATAGAACTAGATCAAACTGGTTTATCTAAAGGGTGCCTTTAATAGAACTAGATCAAACTGGTTTATCTAAAGGGTGCCTTTAATAGAACTAGATAAAACTGGTTTATCTAATGGGTGCCTTTAATAGAACTAGATCAAACTGGTTTATCTAATGGGTGCCTTTAATAGAACTAGATCAAACTGGTTTATCTAATGGGTGCCTTTAATAGAACTAGATCAAACTGGTTTATCTAATGGGTGCCTTTAATAGAACTAGATCAAACTGGTTTAGGTGACCTTTTTTAAATCAAATCAATTTGTATTTGTCACATGCGCTGAATACAACAGGTGGTAGCTAGGTAGCTCTTACAGTGAAATGCTTACTTACAAGTCCCTTAACCAACTATGCAGTTTTAAGAAAATCCCCCAAAAAGTAAGAGATATATACAGGGGCTACTGGTACAGAGTCAATGTGGAGGCTATATACAGGGGGTACCGGTACAGAGTCAATGTGGAGACTATATACAGGGGGTACTGGTACAGAGTCAATGTGGAGGCTATATACAGGGTATTACTGTACAGAGTCAACGTGGAGGCTATATACAGGGTGTTACGGTACAGAGTCAATGTGGAGGCTATATACAGGGGGTACCTGTACAGAGTCAATGTGGAGACTATATACAGGGGGTACTGGTACAGAGTCAATGTGGAGGCTATATACAGGGTATTACTGTACAGAGTCAATGTGGAGGCTATATACAGGGTGTTACGGTACAGAGTCAATGTGGAGGCTATATACAGGGTATTACGGTACAGAGTCAATGTGGAGGCTATATACAGGGGGTACCGATACAGAGTCAATGTGGAGGCTATATACAGGGGGTACCGGTACAGAGTCAGTGTGGAGGCTATATACAGGGGGTACCGGTACAGAGTCAATGTGCAGGGACACCGGTGTCGAGGTAATTGAGGTAATATGTACATGTAGGTAGAGTTATTAAAGTGACTATGCATAAATAATAACAGAGAGCAGCAGCAGGAAGTCCAGGATCCAGTTGCAGAGGGAGGTGTTTAGTCCCAGGATCCTTAGATTAGTGATGAGCTTTGTGGGAACTATGGTGTTGAACGCTGAGCTGTAGTCAATGAACAGCATTCTCACATAGGTGTTCCTTTTGTCCAGGTGTGAAAGGGCAGTGTAATAGAGACTGCGTCATCTGTGGATCTGTTGGGGCGGTATGCAAATTGGAGTGGGTCTAGGGTTTCTGGGACAATGGTGTTGATGTGAGCCATGACCAGCCTTTCAAAGCATTTCAAGGTTACAGACGTGAGTGCTACGGGTCGGTAGTTATCTACACAGGTTACCTTAGTGTTCTTGGTCACAGGGACTATGTCTGCTTGAAACATGTTGGTATTACAGACTCGGACAGGGAGAGGTTGAAAATGTCAGTGAAGACACCTGCCAGTTAGTCAGCGCATACTCGCAGTACACGTCCTGATGATCCGTCGGGCCTTGAAGCCTTGTAAAAGGCGACCTGTTTAAAGGTCTTACACACATCGGCTATGGAGAGAGTGATTACACAGTTGTCCGGAACAGCTGGTGATCTCATGCATGTTTCAGTGTTACTTGATCTAGATCAAACTGGGTTGAAGAGGGTGAGAAAATATGAACAACACCTTGTGTAAAGACCCTCGGATCATCTAACTGCGATCATATCTAAACTGCGATCATCTCTAAACTGTGATCATCTCTGACTGTGATCATCTCTAAACTGCGATCATCTCTAAACTGTGATCATCTCTAAACTGTGATCATCTCTGACTGCGATCATCTCTAAACTGCGATCATCTCTAAACTGTGATCATCTCTAAACTGTGATCATCTCTAAACTGTGATCATCTCTGACTGCGATCATCTCTAAACTGTGATCATCTCTAAACTGTGTATATTCTTTCTATGAACATCTGTATACATCTACTTTTAAATGGGATTGAATGTGAACATTCCCAGTCCTGTGAAATCCATAGATTAGGGCCCAATCAATGTTTTTCAATTGACTGATTTCCTAATATGAACTGAAACTCTAAAATGTAAAATCTTAGAAATTATGCACTTCTGTTTCATAAGAAGAAAACATATTGATAATGACGTCCAGTTTATTTGTATAATAATACAATTAAAATCGTAATTGATTGATTACCAGGTGGAAGATGATGATGATGATAGGTAAAAAGATTGTAGCTTAAGCCATTAAAAGCCTAATATCCCCATCAGCGTCAGTGAACGGTCTATACAGGGTGGACATTAGAATGGAATAATGTAGTCAATCAGAATAAAACCCAAAACACAGTGAAGGCTAGAGGGCAACTCACCCCTTCACAATCCCTCCCCAGTCCTTGCAGGCCTAGCCCCAGGGGCAGGCAGACCCCTACACTCCTTTCCTCTGGCCTCCCACATAGCCCTTTACCCTGCCCTGACCAAGGGGGGATGGAGATAGATCCCTCCAGGACTGATCAATCAGAGCCCAGTTAGCACATTTATTTCCTTGGAAGTTGTGGGAACGTACATGTTTGGTTTCCCCATTGCTTCTGGGAACGAAGCACAAGTTTCCTGTCCGTTCTGGGAATGGTCATTTTTAGGCTGTAGGGAGGTTCTGAGAACATTTTACTCTGGTTCCAGGGAGGTTCTGAGAACATTTTACTCTGGTTCCAGGGAGGTTCTGAGAACGTTTTACTCTGGTTCCAGGGAGGTTCTGAGAACGTTTTACTCTGGTTCCAGGGAGGTTCTGAGAACGTTTTACTCTGGTTCCAGGGAGGTTCTGAGAACTTTTTACTCTGGTTCCAGGGAGGTTCTGAGAACGTTTTACTCTGGTTCCAGGGAGGTTCTGAGAACATTTTACTCTGGTTCCAGGGAGGTTCTGAGAACATTTTACTCTGGTTCCAGGGAGGTTCTGAGAACATTTTACTCTGGTTCCCTGAAAGGTTTCCTGGGAGGTTTTAACTTCTGAGAAGGAAAATATTGGTTATTTGACATAATTATATAACGTTCTGAGAACGTTTCAATAACAATTTTAATAACACTGCTAGCTTAGGTGAACTGTTTTGAACATTCTTTGAACGTTACTAATGTTGTGTTTTTTATAGAACATTTTCTTAATGTTCTGAGAACGTGACTTTAAATAGAATCATGAGGAAACCTGCATAAAACGTTATGCTGAAGTCCTGATATTCCCACAGAATAACGTTGTCTGAACAATGACATTACTTTAAATAGAACTATGGGGAAACCTGTAGGAAGCATTATGCTGAAGTACTGAAATTCCAACCTAAGAAAAAATATGGTTCTCAGAACATTATGTGCTAGCTGGGTATCCTGCACCATTCCCAGAAGGTTGTGGGAAGGTTCTATGCAAAATAACCACAGGACAACCATGCTCTCACCAAGCTCTAAGAAACATATGGTTCTGAGAACGTTATGTGCTAGCTGGGGGTTCCACAGCCCCTGGGAGGACTGGATAAAGGGAGGCAGGAGGCTGAGGCTGAGAGATGAAAGATGGGGAGAGTAGATGAGATGGAGATCAGATGAAGCAAATGAGACAAGGAAACGAGGAAAGGAAACCACGTCATTTCAGCCTCAACTCTTATGAAAACGAATATCCTTTACCTGTCTAACGTCCTTGATGAACAGTGAACATGGGTTAGTTCGTAATGGTACAGTTAGGAAGTTTCACAATGGTCCCAGCTGCGAAAGGAAAGGAAAGGAGAGAGAGGTGCTTTTGAACAATATTGGAACGCAGCAGCTGTCAATCAAATCGAACCTAGTGCTTCAGTTGGAAGGGAGGTATGGTGAAGTGTCTCATCCCCAATGATGAAGATGATTTTGGCCCAGTGGGAGTGAGATTCTTGAAGAAAGTGGATCCAGGCCATTTTGGCTGATCCATATGTGGTCTCGGGTTGGGTAGAAAAGAAGTTGGTACTGTTGAATCTGTGGAAGGTAAACCCAAGTGGACTTGTGATGTTGTTTTTTTTGTTCCGCCCAGAGGGAGCAGGAGATCTGCCACGCGACTCTGTTCCTTGTTCTGCTCTTAGGAACAGGGCACCATTGAAAAGAGTGATTTTTGGGGTAGCGTTATTTGTGGAGGTGGATCAATTGAAGTTGAAGATTCCCAGTGTTTGGGACGCTTGCAGTTTGGCATGACGCAAACCCTGTGGTGAAACAGAGGAGACACTGTCTGTCCTTTTGAGTTTTGACTCAGAGTCTTTACCTGACAAAGTCAAGTAAGGATATATCAGTTATTCTACGCAAGCTTTTGTGCTGAACCCATTACAGTGTTTCAGGTGCCAAGTGTATGGTCATGTCACAGCAGTGTGTTAGGAGGGAGATTCCAAAATGTGGGGAAGTGTGCAGGAGGACATGTGATAGAGAAATGTGTAGTTTCGGTGGAAAACGTTGTGTGTCAACTGTAGGGGTGCACATGTTGCTGGGGATCGGAAGTGTTCGGTGCGAGAGAGGCAGGTTGAGGTGACTAGAGTCAGAGTAGTGCAGAAGGTGTCGTATGCTGAGGTAGTGAATAAAGTAGAGGAGGATGGGTCAAGGGTGAAGGATTCTGAGAGGATCCCCTTTGAGCAGTAGATCCGTGTCCGAACAGAGGGATCGGATAACGAGTGATATGTGTTTCAGTATGGTTGGTTTCTTAGCATTCATGGCCATGGTTATCAACTGTACTGCAGAAATAGAACATAAATCACAGAAAATAGATGTTGTGGAGGTAGCTGCAGAGAACTCTTTTTATGAGATTTTTACAGCAGAAGTGTTACAAGGTGTGATGAACGATAGTGTCCCGTTCTCCCAGGCTGCCGGCCTGCTGTAGGATCAGATTGGGCCATATAGTGGAATAGTGGTGAGGTTTTAATGGGCGTAGGGTTAGATAGTGGAATAGAGGTTTTAATGGGCGTAGGGTTAGATAGTGGAATAGAGGTTTTAATGGGTGTAGGATTAGATATTGGATAATAGGTTTTAATGGGCGTAGGGTTAGATAGTGGAATAGAGGTTTTAATGGGCGTTCTGTTAGATAGTGGATAATAGGTTTTAATGGGCGTAGGGTTAGATAGTGAAATAGAGGTTTTAATGGGCGTAGGGTTAGATAGTGGAATAGAGGTTTTAATGGGTGTAGGATTAGATATTGGATAATAGGTTTTAATGGGCGTAGGGTTAGATAGTGGAATAGAGGTTTTAATGGGCGTAGGGTTAGATATTGGATAATAGGATTTCATGGGCATAGGGTTAGTCCCCTTTTGTTTCACAAAGTGTACAGGATTTCCACTCCAGTCGGTGAAGTTATGTCCCTGTATAAAAATAGCAACAAAGTTTTTAAATGATTGAGTGACAAGTTGGCACAAAATCTGTACTGCACCGTGGAAATAAAAAAGCTATGGGAACATCGGTGTCAACACTTGTTGATCTGGCAAAAAAAATCTCATGTATTTGTTGGCGATTTGTGGACATTATTGCGTTTCTTGTTTCAAACCAGCAACCACTGAGGGGAACATTGGACAAGAGGAAAGGGAGGCAGTGGACTGTTTGATAAAATATACTCTCCAAAAAGACTAGAAAGTTGCCTAGGTGTTTTAGCACCATACCCCACAATACCCGTCACACCATACCCCACAATACACGTCACACCATACCCCACAATACACGTCACACCATACCCCACAATACACGTCACACCATACCCCACAATACACGTCACACCATACCCCACAATACACGTCACACCATACCCCACAATACACGTCACACCATACCCCACAATACCCGTCACACCATACCCCACAATACCCGTCACACCATACCCCACAATACCCGTCACACCATACCCCACAATACCCGTCACACCATACCCCACAATACACGTCACACCATACCCCACAATACACGTCACACCATACCCCACAATACCCGTCACATGATATTCACAGTGAAATCCGTCACACGATATTCACAGTGAAATCCCAGGGCTCTTGTGGAGGTGTCCACGGCTGTATGCCAGAACTCCTTGCTGTCCCCAGTCCACCTGGTCGTGCTGCTGCTCCAATTTCAACTGTTATGCCTACGGCTATGGAACCCTGACCTGTTCACCGGACGTGCTACCTGTCCCAGACCTGCTGTTTTCAACTCTCTAGAGACAGCAGGAGAGGTGGAGATACTCTCAATGATCGGCTATGAAAAGCAAACTGACATTTACTCCTGAGGTGCTGACTTGCTACATCCTACTACTACTGTGATAATTATTATTTGACCATGCTGGTCATTTATGAACATATGAACATCTTGGCCATGTTCTGTTATAATCTCCACCCGGCACAGCCAGAAGACGACTGGCCACCCCACATATTCTGGTTCCTCTCTAGGTTTCTTCCTAGGTTTTGGCCTTTCTAGGGAGTTTTTCCTAGCCAACGTGCTTCAACACCTGCATTGCTTGCTGTTTGGGGGTTTTAGTCTGGGTTTCTGCACAGCACTTTGAGATATCAGCTGATGTACGAAGGGCTATATAAATCAATTTGATTTGGATTTGATTGGTCGATTTACTCAGGAAGTTCCACAGGCTGCAACTCTTCTGGAAAAAGGGAAGAAACACTACTGTTTAAAAAATATATAATCTGCAGATCAATTATTTAAATAACATTCTCTGAAGATGGTAATTCCTCAGTGCAGGAACAATATAGACAGGAGAGAACCTCATTCTGGTCTAAACTCATTTTCTCAGAGTATTTTTTTTAATTTTAATTTAGACTATTTATTAATGGCTTTTCCATTTCTAAGCCTGTAGTGAACCGTTTACCCGTTTGGGAGCCAACCGAACGACTCTTTCAGTTGAGCGGAGCCAAACGGACGACTCTTTCAGTTGAGCGGAGCCAAACGAACGACTCTTTCAGTTGAGCGGAGCCAAACGAACGACTCTTTCAGTTGAGCGGAGCCAAATGAACGACTCTTTCAGTTGAGCGGAGCCAAACGAACGACTCTTTCAGTTGAGCGGAGCCAAACGAACGACTCTTTCAGTTGAGCGGAGCCAAATGAACGACTCTTAATTGAACGGCTCACAGAACAGACTCGGAACGCCTGTTACTATGCCACAGAGCTCAAAGGGGACAAAGGTGTTAAAAAAAAGAAAGGGCAACATAAATTTGTAATAAAAAAATGTTTAACATTTGAGTGATTAATTAATTATAATAAAATATGAATAATACCAATCAGGAAGTGTCCAGTGGGGTAAATGCAGATGGACCAAACCCAGGCTTCTGTACCTTTTAATAATATAATACCAATCAGGAAGTGAGACCAACCCCAGGCTTCTGGACCTTTTAATAATATAATACCAATCAGGAAGTGAGACCAACCCCAGGCTTCTGGACCTTTTAATAATATAATATCAATCAGGAAGTGAGACCAACCCCAGGCTTCTGGACCTTTTAATAATATAATACCAATCAGGAAGTGAGACCAACCCCAGGCTTCTGGACCTTTTAATAATATAATACCAATCAGGAAGTGAGACCAACCCCAGGCTTCTGGACCTTTTAATAATATAATACCAATCAGGAAGTGAGACCAACCCCAGGCTTCTGGACCTTTTAATAATATAATACCAATCAGGAAGTGAGACCAACCCCAGGCTTCTGGACCTTTTCTAGCCACTATGCTGCATCAGTTGGGCTATAGGTTCATTTTAGAGTAGAACATCTTTCCAAAAAGTCCCCAGAACTGAGCTTCTCAGTCCTTCTACATAAAAGTTATCCCTGGGAGGACCCCGGATCCCCTCGGCAACAGGACTGGAATTGATCAAACTCACAAATTGAATACATTTAATAAAATCTATCTTCTTTCCCTAAAAGGCATTCTGGTCATTACTTTCTTATATGAAACAGGTTGTTAACTTGGTCCCGGACAAACCGGTAATGCACTGTGGATTCACAGTGTCTTGAAGGCGAGTTCGGCCATTTATTCAGTTTCCCCCTCCCCTCAAAATGAACATTATATTACAACAATCAAGTTACGACAACTTTAAATATGATTAAAAAGAATGAAAACAGAACCAAAACATATTTCAGTAACATGGATTACAGTTGATACGACTTTATATTCAGTATTTTACTGAACCAAAAAACAGCCGGATCGGTTTCTGCTCCTTACGGAAATCGTCTTTAGTTTGGAGTTAGCAAGAGCACACAGACAGATCTGGGATCAGGCTAGTGGGCTTGACAATGACAACAATGGAGTTAGCAAGAGCACAGACAGATCTGGGATCAGGCTAACAAAATATTTACATAAATGTTTAAACATGTTATCGTCATTACATCAATATTTGGTCCTTGGGTTCGCTCACAGTGGGGTGTCTGAAATGGCACCCTATACAGTGCACAGGGAATACACTGCCAATTCTGACGTTCCAATCTCTGACCCAATACACAACGCATCAGTCTCAAATTATGCCCTATCCCCTACGCAGTGCACCCCTATCCCCTACGCAGTGCACCCCTATCCCCTACGCAGTGCACCCCTATCCCCTACGCAGTGCACCCCTATCCCCTACGCAGTGCACCCCTATCCCCTACGCAGTGCACCCCTATCCCCTACGCAGTGCACCCCTATCCCCTACGCAGTGCACCCCTATCCCCTACACAGTGCAACCCTATCCCCTACACAGGTGTGTTGGCCTGTAGTGTCCGTGCTGAAGAACACCAGAGGTAGTAATGACCGAGCCTTCAGGAAAGTTTCTTTCATTACAAGCTACAGCCTGTGATCTGTGAACAGAGGGAGGGAGGGAGGGAGGGATAGAAAAATGGATCACTGGTCTCCAGTCCCATCCCCCTCTACCATGGGGTTGTTGTTACCACGAGGAGGGCAGAGACAGGCCCTCTACTGGTCTCTGTTCCCATCCCCCTCTACCATAGAGTATCTCTCACAGGGGTTAATGTTACACCATGCAGAGGGCAGAGAGACGGGCCAGGAGAACACACAGGGAACGGTTGCCATGACGTTGCGCTCCAGGAAGTTAAACACAGGGTTCCACCAGGTCCTTGACAGGTAGTTGTTAGAAGCCCCGCGCAGAGCCTGAACACAAAATGTAAAAATTGGTTTAGAATTGTTGTTTATTTTTAAAACCAATAAATACACATATTGAGGGGTTTATTTTCTGAAGGACAATCGTATAATAAAGCCATTGGATTCCTAGAGACCGATGTAAATCAGAAAAGGTCAGAGTTCATCAGAGTCTGAACTAAAGAGAACGCTTTGAAATCAGTTGAGGCTGTTGTGTGACAAACTATCTATATTCACACAGCAACCATCATTACTAGACATTATGGTTGAGATATATATACACGTATGTATGTATACACACATATATATATACATACCCTACCTCTGTGTGTGTGTACATATCCTACCTCTGTGTGTGTGTGTGTATATAATTAAGTATTTGGTCAACATATATTAATATATAATATAATATATATATATATATAATATATAATATATATATATATATATATATATATATATATATATATATATATATATATATATATATATATTATATATATAATATATATATATTATATTTATTATATATATATAATATATATATATATATTATATATAATATATATATAATATATATATATAATATATATATATATATATATATATATATATATATATATATATATATATATATATATATATATATATATATATATATATATATATATATATATATATATATATATATATATATATATATATATATATATATATATGTATGTTGACCAAATACTTAATTATATACACACACACAGAGGTAGGATATGTACACACACACAGAGGTAGGATATATATATATATATATATATATATATATATATATATATATATATATATATATATATATATATATATATATATATATATATATATATATATATATATATATATATATATGTGTGTATACATACATACATACATACATACGTGTATATATATCTCAACCATAATGTCTAGTAATGATATATATGATATATATATAATATATATATATTTTTTTTTATATATATTTTTTTTTGACCAAATACTTAATTTCCACCATAATTTGCAAAGAAATTCATAAAAAATCCTACAATGTGATTTTCTGGATTTTTTTCCCCCATTTAGTCTGTCATAGTTGAAGTGTACCTATGATGAAAATTACAGGCCTCTCATCTTTTTAAGTGGGAGAACTTGCACAATTGGTGGCTGACTAAATACTTTTTTGCCCCACTGTATATCCTACCTGTGTGTGTACACAAAGAGACACACACACACACACACACACACACACACACACACACACACATACACTGCTCAAAAAAATAAAGGGAACACTAAAATAACACATCCTAGATTTGAATGAATTAAATATTCTTATTAAATACTTTTTTCTTTACATAGTTGAATGGGCTGACAACAAAATCACACAGAAATTATCAACCTATGGAGGTCTGGATTTGGAGTCACACTCAAAATTAAAGTGGAAAACCACACTACAGGCTGATCCAACTTTGATGTAATGTCCTTAAAACAAGTCAAAATGAGGCTCAGTAGTGTGTGTGGCCTCCACGTGCCTGTATGACCTCCCTACCTCCCCAGGCATGCTCCTGATGAGGTGGCGGATGGTCTCCTGAGGGATCTCCTCCCAGACCTGGACTAAAGCATCCGCCAACTCCTGGACAGTCTGTGGTGCAACGTGGCGTTGGTGGATGGAGCGAGACATGATGTCCTAGATGTGCTCAATTGGATTCAGGTCTGGGGAACGGGCGGCCCAGTCCATAGCATCAATGCCTTCCTCTTGCAGGAACTGCTGACACACTCCAGCCACATGAGGTCTAGCATTGTCTTGCATTAGGAGGAACCCAGGGCCAACCGCACCAGCATATGGTCTCACAAGGGGTCTGAGGATCTCATCTCGGTACCTAATGGCAGTCAGGCTACCTCTGGCGAGCACATGGAGGGCTGTGCGGCCCCCCAAAGAAATGCCACCCCACACCATGACTGACCCACTGCCAAACCGGTTATGCTGGAGGATGTTGCAGGCAGCAGAACGTTCTCCACGGCGTCTCCAGACTCTGTCACGTCTGTCACATGTGCTCAGTGTGAACCTGCTTTCATCTGTGAAGAGCACAGGGCACCAGGGCATTCAAAAGTGACCAAAACATCAGCCAGGAAACATAGGAACTGAGAAGTGGTCTGTGGTCACCACCTGCAGAACCACTCCTTTATTGGGGGTGTCTTGCTAAATGCCTATAATTTCCACCTGTTGTCTATTCCATTTGCACAACAGCATGTGACATTTATTGTCAATCAATAAGTGGACATTTTGATTTCACAGAAGTGTGATTGACTTGGAGTTACATTGTGTTGTTTAAGTGTTCCCTTTATTTTTTTGAGCAGTGTGTATATATATATATACACACTACCTGTGTGTGTGTATATGGGGCGGCAGGGTAGCCTAGTGGTTAGAGAGTTGGACTAGTAAATTCAAATCCCCGAGCTGACAAGGTACAAATCTGTCGTTCTGCCCCTGAACAGGCAGTTAACCCACTGTTCCTAGGCCGTCATTGAAAATAAGAATTTGTTCTTAACTGACTTGCCTAGTTAAATAAAAAAAAAAATATATATATATATATATATATATATATATATATATATATATATATATATATATATATATATATATATATATATATATATATATCTTACCTGTGTGTGTGTGTGTATATATGTATCCATCTTACCTGTGTGTTGGCCATGGTGTGATACCACCAGAAGAGGCGTGATGTAACAAAGTAGGCGAAGACAACATCAATGCTGTAATGCTCATGACCAATCAGGATACAGATCACGCCCACAACACTGAGCAACCAGCACAACCACACGTACCACCACATCTTCTTGGGGGAGTCTGAGGAGGTAAACAAATTAACGTAGTTACAACACAACCTCATGTGTCAAATTGTTTTTGCCACCCATTTTCCCCCAATTCAAAATACACTTTTCAGAGCCTCACAGGACTGGTAAATATACGACATGATCAAAAGTATGTGGACACCTGCTCATAAAACATTCCAAAATCATGGGAGTTGCTGCTATAACAGCCTCCACTCTTCTAGGAAGACTTTCCACTAGATATTAGAACATTTTTGTGGGGACTTGCTTCCATTCAGCAGGCAAGTCAAGTTCTTTCACACCAATCTCGACAAAACATTTCTGTATGGACCTCGCTTTGTGCACGGGGACATTGTCATGCTGAAACAGGAAAGGGCCTTCCCCAAACTGTTGCCACAAAGTTGGAAGCACAGAATCATCTAGAACGGTCCCAGGTTAGAGAGACTACAGCCGCCGGACCCGGTCCCAGGTTAGAGAGGCCCCCCGACCCGGTCCCAGGTTAGAGAGGCCCCCCGACCCGGTCCCAGGTTAGAGAGGCCCCCCGACCCGGTCCCAGGTTAGAGAGGTCCTCCGACCCGGTCCCAGGTTAGAGAGGCCCCCCGACCCGGTCCCAGGTTAGAGAGGCCCCCCGACCCGGTCCCAGGTTAGAGAGGCCCCCCGACCCGGTCCCAGGTTAGAGAGGCCCCCCGACCCGGTCCCAGGTTAGAGAGGCCCCCGACCCGGTCCCACTAGAGGGGTGGCCTCCTTTCTGTAACACTTCTCTATACAGGTATGCCAGTGTGAGTGTTACAGAGAGAGTGTGTGTGAGTGTGTGTGTGTGTGTGTACGTGTGTGTGTGTGTATACGTACACTCTTGGATAAACAGATATGCCAGTGTGAGTGTTACAGAGAGTGTGTGTGTACACGTGTGTGTGTGTGTGTGTATACGTACACTCTTGGATAAACAGGTATGCCAGTGTGAGTGTTACAGAGAGTGTGTGTGAGTGTGTGTGTGTGTACGTGTACGTGTGTGTGTGTATATACGTACACTCTTGGATAAACAGGTATGCCAGTGTGAGTGTTACAGTGTGTCCACTGTAGAGGAAGTCTCCACACATGAGGTGACCCCCGGTGATTGACAGGCCTCCTCCACTAATCAGACCCAGGATACGCCACACCATCCCTTCAGAGTCACCATAAAGCTAGGAGGGGGGGGGGGGGGGGGGGTGTAGAGTTTTAGTTAACAATGGACTGATCCTGGCTTAATTAACATACTGCAATGGGCTGATCCTGGCTTAATTAACATACTGCAATGGGCTGATCCTGGCTTAATTAACATACTGCAATGGACTGATCCTGGCTTAATTAACATACTGCAATGGACTGATCCTGGCTTAATTAACAATGACATATATAAACCTTGAATTGCTGATGCTATGTATTGGCCAAATAGAGCCCCACAGCGGAGGTGTCATAATACCCATAAAACCTAGCGGTCAAACAGGGTAATGGTTCAAATAATTTTTCCTCCATTAATTTTCCCCCAAAGGGGATTTGAGAAACACTTAAAATAAGGGCTGTGTTTCATGTAGGTCTACCCTGACGGGGCGTTTTGATAACCGAGTAAAAAAGGTGACTATTTCCCCGTTTGACCGCTAGGTTTCATGGGTATTATGACTCATAATGTGGTATTCAATGAGAGGCGTTGAAGCCACCGGTCAGCCAAATTGGCCAGCAGGAGCCATTAGGAATGAATGGAATACTACAGTATTTCAGTTAAAAGTTTCAAGGATACATACAGTGCCTTGCGAAAGTATTCGGCCCCCTTGAACTTTGCGACCTTTTGCCACATTTCAGGCTTCAAACATGAAGATATAAAACTGTATTTTTTTGTGAAGAATCAACAACAAGTGGGACACAATCATGAAGTGGAACGACATTTATTGGATATTTCAAACTTTAACAAATCATAAACTGAAAAATTGGGCGTGCAAAACTATTCAGCCCCCTTAAGTTAATACTTTGTAGCGCCACCTTTTGCTGCGATTACAGCTGTAAGTCGCTTGGGGTATGTCTCTATCAGTTTTGCACATCGAGAGACTGACATTTTTTCCCATTCCTCCTTGCAAAACAGCTCGAGCTCAGTGAGGTTGGATGGAGAGCATTTGTGAACAGCAGTTTTCAGTTCTTTCCACAGATTCTCAATTGGATTCAGGTCTGGACTTTGACTTGGCCATTCTAACACCTGGATATGTTTATTTTTGAACCATTCCATTGTAGATTTTGCTTTATGTTTTGGATCATTGTCTTGTTGGAAGACAAATCTCCGTCCCAGTCTCAGGTCTTTTGCAGACTCCAGGTTTTCTTCCAGAATGGTCCTGTATTTGGCTCCATCCATCTTCCCATCAATTTTAACCATCTTCCCTGTCCCTGCTGAAGAAAAGCAGGCCCAAACCATGATGCTGCCACCACCATGTTTGACAGTGGGGATGGTGTGTTCAGGGTGATGAGCTGTGTTGCTTTTACGCCAAACATTACGTTTTGCATTGTTGCCAAAAAGTTAAATTTTGGTTTCATCTGACTAGAGCACCTTCTTCCACATGTTTGGTGTGTCTCCCAGGTGGCTTGTGGCAAACTTTAAACAACACTTTTTATGGATATCTTTAAGAAATGGCTTTCTTCTTGCCACTCTTCCATAAAGGCCAGATTTGTGCAATATACGACTGATTGTTGTCCTATGGACAGAGTCTCCCACCTCAGCTGTAGATCTCTGCAGTTCATCCAGAGTGATCATGGGCCTCTTGGCTGCATCTCTGATCAGTCTTCTCCTTGTATGAGCTGACGGCCAGGTCTTGGTAGATTTGCAGTGGTCTGATACTCCTTCCATTTCAATATTATCGCTTGCGCAGTGCTCCTTGGGATGTTTAAAGCTTGGGAAATATTTTTGTATCCAAATCCGGCTTTAAACTTCTTCACAACAGTATCTCGGACCTGCCTGGTGTGTTCCTTGTTCTTCATGATGCTCTCTGCGCTTTTAACGGAACTCTGAGACTATCACAGTGCAGGTGCATTTATACGGAGACTTGATTACACACAGGTGGATTGTATTTATCATCATTAGTCATTTAGGTCAACATTGGATCATTCAGAGATCCTCACTGAACTTCTGGAGAGAGTTTGCTGCACTGAAAGTAAAGGGGCTGAATAATTTTGCACGCCCAATTTTTCAGTTTTTGATTTGTTAAAAAAGTTTGAAATATTCAATAAATGTCGTTCCACTTCATGATTGTGTCCCACTTGTTGTTGATTCTTCACGAAAAAATACAGTTTTATATCTTTATGTTTGAAGCCTGAAATGTGGCAAAAGGTCGCAAAGTTCAAGGGGGCCGAATACTTTCGCAAGGCACTGTATATCTCACAATCTAATTTAGAAGCATTAAGGTGTCTCTGGAATAGAACGCGTGACTAAAACTAAATGTAGACATATATACATACTAAACAATTATATAAACAAACATGTAAAGTGTTGGTCCCATGTTTCATGAGCTGAAATAAAATCTCAGAACTGTTCCATGAGCACAATTATTTTTTCTTCCTCTCCAATGTTGTGCACAAATGTGTTTACATCCCTGTTAGTGAGTATTTCTCCTTTGTGAAGATAATCCATCCACCTGACAGGTGTGGCATAATCAAGAAGCAGATTAAACGGCATGATCATTACATAGGTGCACCTTGTGCTGGGGACAATAACAGGCCACCCTGAAATGTGTAGTTTTGTCCCACAGCCCAATGCCACAGATGTCAGAAGGTTTGAGGGAGTTTGCAATTGGAATGCTGACTGCAGGAATGTCCACCAGAGTTGTTGGCAAATAAATTAATGTTAATTTCTCTACCATAAGCCACTTCCAACACCGTTTTAGAGAAGTTGGCAGAACGTCCAACCGGCCTCACAACCGCAGACCACGTGTATGGCATGGTGTGGGCGAGCGGTTTGTTGATGTCAACGTTGTGAACAGAGTGCCCCATAGTGGCGGTGGGGTTATGGTATTGGCAGGCATAAGCTACGGACAACAAACACAATTGCATATTATAAATGGCAATTTGAATGCACAGAGATACCGAGACGAGATCCTGAGACCCATTGTCCTGCCATTCATCCACCTCCATCACCTCATGTTTCAGCATGATAATGCACGGCCCCATGTCGCAAGGATCTGGACACAATTCCTGGAAGATGATAATGTCCCAGTTCTTCCATGGCCTGAATACTCACCAGACATGTCACCCGTTGAGCATGTTTGGGATGCTCTGGATCGACGTGTACGTCAGCGTGTTCCAGTTCCCGCCAATACCCAGAAACTTCACACAGCCATTGAAGAGGAGTGGGACGACATTCCACAGGCCACAATCAAACAGCCTGATCAACTCTATGTAAAGGGGATGTGTCATGCTGCATGAGGCAAATGGTGGTCACAGCAGATACTGACTGGTTTTCTGATCCACACCACTACCTTTATTTTTAAAGGTGTCTGTGACCAACAGATGTCATGTGAAATCCATAGATTAGGGCCTAATTTATTTATTTAAATTGACTGATTTCCTATTATGAAATGTAACTCAGTAAAATCTTTGAAATTGTTGCATGTTGACTTCATATTTTTTGTTCACTATAAATGCATTTCTGTAGATTTCAAAATATATTTTACAAAATGGTGCCCCATCAGTCATCTAGTCTCTATGTGAATCATGAATCATCATTTGGTTCCTGCCTTTCTAGGGAGTTTTTTCTAGCCACCCCTCAGAGCCTGGTTCCTCTCTAGGTTTCTTCCTAGGTTCTGGCCTTTCTAGGGAGTTTTTCCTAGCCACCGTGCTTCTACACCTGCATTGCTTGCTGTTTGGGGTTTTTAGGCTGGGTTTCTGTACAGCACTTTGAGATATCAGCTGATGTACGAAGGGCGTTATAAATACATGTGATGATCATTGTGTACCTTGGGAGCGCAGGTGAAGTGTTTGCCAGGGACAGGTAGCGTGGTGATGTACATGGTGACACAACGGTACATGTACAACGTTCCAATCATGAAGAAACACCTCCGACCAATGATGGACCTGGAGGGGGAAGTCACCACAATTAGAACAGCAGTCTAAACCAAGTCACCACAATTAGAACAGCAGTCTACACCAATAGCCTTGCAGTCTAAACCAATAGCCTTGCAGTCTAAACCAATAGCCTTGCAGTCTAAACCAATAGCCTTGCAGTTTAAACCAATAGCCTTGCAGTCTAAACCAATAGTCCAAAAACACAGTTCAGTCACAGTGGTTATAACAACGTATACAGACATAATATAACATTTAAAAATGTCTATTCCTTTGAAAAACTTTTGTGAGTGTAATATTTAAGGTCTATTGTTTATTTAATTTTTTTCCACTTTGCTTTTGTCAATGTAAACATGCGTTTCCAGTGCCAATAAAGTTATTTGAATTGAAAAGAAAGTACTTGTGTTTGAGGAACAGCCACTGTATGAACCAGAGTCCCACCAACACCATCCCGTTGACTTCGGTGACCGTAAACGCCCACGGTACACGGTCCACATAGTCAAAGAATTTATCCGGTAACGGGGGACTGACCGATTTATCCGGTACCCGTTCGTGTACGACGGTGATGATGACGGTGGTCAGGATGAGGTTGAATAACGCGTACACAAACGCCACCCCTGTTTTCCACCATTCCCGCGGCAACCGGTTGCCGCGGCCTTCCGGTATCGAAATCTTGACGTAGTCACTGTGTTTCCGGAGACCGTTGCTAAGCGAACGGATCAGTCGGCTGGATTTGCCGCTGGTCCGTCGGTCGTCCTGGTTATGCTTGGACTTAGTGTTAGGGATGTGGTCCGTTATCGTTGATGACGAAGGGTTGCCGTGAGGGTTGCCGTTGGAGACGATGTGAGGAGCTGGTGGCGGCGGCTGGGACTCCATTGTCACGGAGACCTCAAAGTGGGAGTGGCCTCCAGTCGGTCTCGCCTCGTTTTCGTGCATCAGTTCTGGGGTGGATATTTTGAGACACTCAACCGGCCAATCAGCAGGCTCCAAACATGTCCTTTAACCAATCAGCAGTCTCCAAAAACAAATATATAATCCAGAAACTTCCAGCAAGGTGTGACCTCCGACCTCCGATAATGTTTGGCGGGTTAGAGGTACCTGATCAATGTGATCAATAATCCTATCAGCTCTGAGGTCATCAACAATGTCAGAGACCTTTGGAAACACCTGGAAAACACAAATACACAGACATCAGAGACTGTCCAGGAGACGAGAACCTGTTTCTACCTGATCAACTAAAAGGAACTGAAATGTACAAAGAGGAGGAAGGGGTGAAAACCTGTTTGACAGGCTAGCTAGCTCAGGAGGCTGGTGAGGACGGGCTCGTGGTAAAGGCTGGAGCGGAGTCAGTGGAATGGGATCAAACACATCAAACACATGGTTTCCATGGTATCAAACATGTGGTTTCCATGGTTTCCATGATTTGATGCCGTTCCATTGGCTCCGTTCCAGACGTTATAATGAGCCGTCCTCCCCCCCAACAGCCTCCACAGACACACAGAAAGACAGGCTGTTTTCAGAGCTCTCGGGGGCAGTTTCGCCAGACACATTTTAAGCCTAGTTCTAGGATTGTGAACTTATTTAAAATGCTTTTTTAGACCAGGACTGGACTGATCTGTGTCTGGGGAAACCAGCCATCAGTGGTCAGAGAGGACATGCAGGTAACAAGGTGTGTTCTCTTCTACCTGCACTCTCTGTACAGTCACACTCAGTCAACACAGGTGAGAAATGTTCCGATCCTACCTGTAGGAATGTTGGTTTTGACTCAGAGAAACCAGAGAGAGAGAGAGCGCAGAGAGAAAGAGCCACACCTTAACTTCACACACACACACACACATTCCTCACTCTTTAAACCACAGGTGATTTCACACACACACACCTCTGTGTGCTTTAATAGTCTTGTTGACGCAGGACAATGAGGAGTTCAGACTGCTACAACAACTGGCAGGATGGAGGGAGGGATGGAGGGGTGGAGGGAGGGAGGGGTGGAGGGAGGGAGGGATGGAGGGAGGGAGGGGTGGAGGGAGGGAGGGATGGAGGGGTGGAGGGAGGGGTGGAGGGGTGGAGGGAGGGAGGGGTGGAGGGGGGGAGGAAGGGGTGGAGGGAGGGGTGGAGGGGCTATTCATAGAATGTGAATCCCAATGCAATCCTCTAAAACAATTACATTACCTAGGTAACTAAACAACACCGTTACGTAACACACACGGTGTTGGAGGAAAGCATATTGAGTGAGTGACTGAGTAAGTGACTGAGTGACTGAGTGAGTGACTGAGTGAGTGAGTGACTGAGTGAGTGTACTCATGCTACAAATCCTCTTTCTCCATATCATATCTGGCCTGCGTGTTAATGTGTGACTGACCCCCCTCTAACCGTCTGTCTTCCTCCCATGCATCTAATATAAACCGTCTTTATCTCATTACTCTTGTATAGGGTTGCAAACTTGAGGCAATTCAATTCTAGGTCTTGTGGTATATTATGATATATTATATATATTCTGATTAAACTGTCCCCAATTCTAGGTCTTGTGGCATATTGTGGTTAAACTATCGCCATTCAATGGAAGTGCAACCCTCTGCATGCACAGTGCTTTCCTCCATCACATTGTACAGCTGATATATGAAGCATAAATCAGTTAAATTAGGCAGTGAACGTGAACCCTGAAAGAGTCCTGGATCTAGTTGTCAGACAAGTCCCCAAGTTGGCCCTCTGTTGTTGTCTGTATCCCTAGTGATATTGGCCCTCTGTTGTTGTCTGTATCCCTAGTGATATTGGCCCTCTGTTGTTGTCTGTATCCCTAGTGATATTGGCCCTCTGTTGTTGTCTGTATCTCTAGTGATATTGGCCCTCTGTTGTTGTCTGGATCCCTAGTGATGTTGTCTGTATCTCTAGTGATATTGGCCCTCTGTTGTTGTCTGGATCCCTAGTGATGTTGTCTGTATCCCTAGTGATATTGGCCCTCTGTTGTTGTCTGGATCCCTAGTGATGTTGTCTGTATCCCTAGTGATATTGGCCCTCTGTTGTTGTCTGTATCCCTAGTGATATTGGCCCTCTGTTGTTGTCTGGATCCCTAGTGATATTGGCCCTCTGTTGTTGTCTGGATCCCTAGTGATGTTGTCTGTATCTCTAGTGATATTGGCCCTCTGTTGTTGTCTGGATCCCTAGTGATGTTGTCTGTATCCCTAGTGATATTGGCCCTCTGTTGTTGTCTGGATCCCTAGTGATGTTGTCTGTATCCCTAGTGATATTGGCCCTCTGTTGTTGTCTGTATCCCTAGTGATATTGGCCCTCTGTTGTTGTCTGGATCCCTAGTGATGTTGTCTGTATCCCTAGTGATATTGGCCCTCTGTTGTTGTCTGTATCCCTAGTGATATTGGCCATCTTGTTGTCTGTATCTCTAGTGATATTGGCCCTCTGTTGTTGTCTGTATCTCTAGTGATATTGGCCCTCTGTTGTTGTCTGTATCCCTAGTGATATTGGCCCTCTGTTGTTGTCTGTATCCCTAGTGATATTGGCCCTCTGTTGTTGTCAGTATCTCTAGTGATATTGGCCCTCTGTTGTTGTCTGTATCCCTAGTGATATTGGCCCTCTGTTGTTGTCTGTATCTCTAGTGATATTGGCCCTCTGTTGTTGTCTGTATCCCTAGTGATATTGGCCCTCTGTTGTTGTCTGGATCCCTAGTGATATTGGCCCTCTGTTGTTGTCTGGATCCCTAGTGATATTGGCCCTCTGTTGTTGTCTGTATCCCTAGTGATATTGGCCCTCGGTTGTTGTCTGTATCTCTAGTGATATTGGCCCTCTGTTGTTGTCTGGATCCCTAGTGATGTTGTCTGTATCCCTAGTGATATTGGCCCTCTGTTGTTGTCTGTATCTCTAGTGATATTGGCCCTCTGTTGTTGTCTGGATCCCTAGTGATATTGGCCCTCTGTTGTTGTCTGTATCTCTAGTGATATTGGCCCTCTGTTGTTGTCTGGATCCCTAGTGATATTGGCCCTCTGTTGTTGTCTGGATCCCTAGTGATATTGGCCCTCTGTTGTTGTCTGTATCCCTAGTGATATTGGCCCTCTGTTGTTGTCTGGATCCCTAGTGATATTGGCCCTCTGTTGTTGTCTGGATCCCTAGTGATATTGGCCCTCTGTTGTTGTCTGGATCCCTAGTGATAGTGATCATCTTGTTGTCTGGATCCCTAGTGATATTGGCTCTCTGTTGTTGTCTGGATCCCTAGTGATAGTGATCATCTTGTTGTCTGGATCCCTAGTGATAGAGGCCCTCTGTTGTTGTCTGCTTGATTTACAGCATCAAGGTAAATTACTCCATATTTTCATATGGATTGGACACTACGTCTACTGTCCGGATAGACTATTGCAGCAACACCAAAGGCTCTTCCTAATAATGATTCTGGATATTATCATAGCCCTGAGAAATCACCCCCTTGGTCACTTTGTGATGACAAAAACAGCAATGGTGAGATTAATGCTACCACTATTCATGGGTTTATTATGTGTGCCTGTGTTGGGCACATAGAAACATCACCAAGGAACCAATCTATATAGTCAGGCAATGTCCACATTATTCCCTCATAGTTTAGAATGTTTAGAAGAACTAGAATGCCAATTAGAATATCAATTAGAATGTCAAAAGACCCGAGTTCCCAAGTTGTGGGTTGGATGACCATTCAAATAGTTCCCAGTTGTTTTGAACGCTCGGAATTCGGAGATGACCGAGTTCCCGGTTGTCTTGAACGCGGCATCATTCACACGCCACAGTCAAAGGGAGAGGAGTGTAAACATAACGCAAACCGGTTACAGTTTAATTAAGAACCAAACAAAACAAAACCAGAGTTTCTATTGGACACATTCAGCTAGGTCCCTCCCCGTGGCATTCCGTTTTGCAACATAATCGGCGTAATGGAACAGGCTCAAAGTAAGCAACCCTTCTCGCCGCCATCATCACAACATACGGGTATATAACAAATATTATCATTCTCACCGGGCGATAATAACATGAAGGATTTACGTAGGTGAAATATAAGTTAGGATCTGTGTTTAAGTACTGGAAATAGTTAAGTCTTTAATATTAACTGGATATTCGACCCGCAAAGCCAGTCGGGAGCAATTCACCTGTTGAAAGGTGAGCTATGGCGACCGACAACACCTTCTCTAACTCTTAAAACTTTTTACCTGCGCTCTTAGGGAAATGAAACCAACAAACGTTCTCAAGTTAGGCTAATTAAACAATGTATCCCCACATAAAAAAAACAGCTTACCTGTGTTCAGTAACGTGAAAGTTCGAAACAAGTCTGTGACCTTTTTTGTCTTCCTCCTCTATGTTGAGTTGTCTTCTCTTACCTTGGGTGTGTAAATCACAGCTCCCCTCCTGTCAGACAAGACACGCCCTCTTCAGCAAAACACGCCCCTATAGCTTCCTATTACATTTGATACATTTTCAAAACTATTCAGAATGTGCATTTCTATATATATATATATATTTTTATAATAGCCCAATTTCATATAAAAAGGTGTCGATTAAATTTAAAGGTCTTTAAAAAAAAAGATTGCAGATAACTGGTTCTCCCGGCCCAAATAAGGTACACCAAGGCCACTCCCCTCTCAGTGAGTCACTTCTCGTTAAACGATCCGCCCGTTCCAGAACGTTGTTGAAGCTCGAGCTCAAATGACTCACCGTCATCATGAGGGACTGTCTTGTCCCTGACTCCGGGGCATAATATAAGTCACTCAGATCAGCTGTTTAGTTAACGTTTCACCTCAGCTCTCTAATTTAGTTTCAGATGAGGCTACCCCCGTGACTGACTGGACAACACCATGAGTCCAAATGGAACCCTATTCCCTATATAGTGCACTACTTCTGACCTGAGCCCTATGGCACCCTATTCCCTATATATAGTGCACTACTTCTGACCAGAGCCCTATGGCACCATATTCCCTATATATAGTGCACTACTTCTGACCAGAGCCCTATGTAGGGTGCCATTTGGTAATAACTAATTTCCAGTAAATAACCAACAACTCTGTGTGACACATCCTGACCAGCAGCCCACTCCCAGGTTATAATGACAGAATAACATGAGGAGGAGTCAACTGTTGTTCTTATTGGTTGTTGAAACTGAAAGTAGCCTCGACTAGACTCCAGTGTTGGCTGTTTTTTTTTATCCTTTTCCTAGAGGTGAATGAATCCAACTCTGGTGAGTTATCAGACCTAGACTATTATGTATAAGCAGATCCCCTACGAGAGTTTAAAACCCCTTGGAAGTACCAAGATGGCTGCACGATGACGTCATACAGGGTTTACTGTCAGTAATACAGGGTTTACTGTCAGTCATACAGGGTTTATACAGGGTTTACTGTCATACAGGGTTTATACAGGGTTTACTGTCAGTCATACAGGGTTTATACAGGGTTTACTGTCAGTCATACAGGGTTTATACAGGGTTTACTGTCAGTCATACAGGGTTTATACAGGGTTTACTGTCAGTCATACAGGGTTTATACAGGGTTTACTGTGAGTCATACAGGGTTTATACAGGGTTTACTGTGAGTCATACAGGGTTTACTGTCAGTCATACAGGGTTTACTGTCAGTCATACAGGGTTTATACAGGGTTTACTGTCAGTCATACAGGGTTTATACAGGGTTTACTGTCAGTAATACAGGGTTTACTGTCAGTAATACAGGGTTTACTGTCAGTCATACAGGGTTTACTGTCAGTAATACAGGGTTTACTGTCAGACATACAGAGTTTACTGTCAGTCATACAGAGTTTACTGTCAGTAATACAGGGTTTACTGTCAGTCATACAGGGTTTACTGTCAGTCATACAGAGTTTACTGTCAGTAATACAGGGTTTATACAGGGTTTACTGTCAGTCATACAGGGTTTATACAGGGTTTACTGTCAGTAATACAGGGTTTACTGTCAGTCATACAGGCTTTAATGTCAGTCATACAGGGTTTACTGTCAGTCATACAGGGTTTATACAGGGTTTACTGTCAGTCATACAGGGTTTATACAGGGTTTACTGTCAGTCATACAGGGTTTATACAGGGTTTACTGTCAGTAATACAGGGTTTACTGTCAGTCATACAGGCTTTAATGTCAGTCATACAGGGTTTACTGTCAGTCATACAGGGTTTATACAGGGTTTACTGTCAGTCATACAGGGTTTATACAGGGTTTACTGTCAGTCATACAGGGTTTATACAGGGTTTACTGTCAGTCATACAGGGTTTATACAGGGTTTACTGTCATTCATACAGGCTTTAATGTCAGTCATACAGAGTTTACTGTCAGTCATACAGGGTTTATACAGAGTTTACTGTCAGTCATACAGGGTTTATACAGGGTTTACTGTCAGTAATACAGGGTTTACTGTCAGTCATACAGGCTTTAATGTCAGTCATACAGGGTTTACTGTCAGTCATACAGGGTTTATACAGGGTTTACTGTCAGTCATACAGGGTTTATACAGGGTTTACTGTCAGTCATACAGGGTTTATACAGGGTTTACTGTCAGTCATACAGGGTTTATACAGGGTTTACTGTCAGTAATACAGGGTTTACTGTCAGTCATACAGGCTTTAATGTCAGTCATACAGAGTTTACTGTCAGTCATACAGGGTTTATACAGGGTTTACTGTCAGTCATACAGGGTTTATACAGGGTTTACTGTCAGTCATACAGGGTTTATACAGGGTTTACTGTCAGTCATACAGGCTTTAATGTCAGTCATACAGAGTTTACTGTCAGTCATACAGGGTTTATACAGGGTTTACTGTCAGTAATACAGGGTTTATACAGGGTTTACTGTCAGTAATACAGGGTTTATACAGGGTTTACTGTCAGTCATCCAGGGTTTATACAGGGTTTACTGTCAGTAATACAGGGTTTATACAGGGTTTACTGTCAGTCATCCAGGGTTTATACAGGGTTTACTGTCAGTCATACAGGGTTTATACAGGGTTTACTGTCAGTCATACAAGGTTTATACAGGGTTTACTGTCAGTCATACAGGGTTTATACAGGGTTTACTGTCAGTCATCCAGGGTTTATACAGGGTTTACTGTCAGTCATACAGGGTTTATACAGGGTTTACTGTCAGTCATCCAGGGTTTATACAGGGTTTACTGTCAGTCATCCAGGGTTTATACAGGGTTTACTGTCAGTCATCCAGGGTTTATACAGGGTTTACTGTCAGTCATACAGGGTTTACTGTCAGTCATCCAGGGTTTATACAGGGTTTACTGTCAGTCATACAGGGTTTATACAGGGTTTACTGTCAGTCATACAGGGTTTATACAGGGTTTACTGTCAGTCATCCAGGGTTTATACAGGGTTTATTGTCAGTCATACAGGGTTTATACAGGGTTTACTGTCAGTCATACAGGGTGTATACAGGGTTTACTGTCAGTCATACAGGGTTTATACAGGGTTTACTGTCAGTCATACAGGGTTTATACAGGGTTTACTGTCAGTCATACAGGGTTTATACAGGGTTTACTGTCAGTCATACAGGGTTTATACAGGGTTTACTGTCAGTCATACAGGGTTTATACAGGGTTTACTGTCAGTCATACAGGGTTTATACAGGGTTTACTGTCAGTCATACAGGGTGTATACAGGGTTTACTGTCAGTCATCCAGGGTTTATACAGGGTTTACTGTCAGTCATACAGGGTTTATACAGGGTTTACTGTCAGTCATCCAGGGTTTATACAGGGTTTACTGTCAGTCATACAGGGTTTATACAGGGTTTACTGTCAGTCATACAGGGTTTATACAGGGTTTACTGTCAGTCATACAGGGTTTATACAGGGTTTACTGTCAGTCATCCAGGGTTTATACAGGGTTTACTGTCAGTCATACAGGGTTTATACAGGGTTTACTGTCAGTCATACAGGGTTTATACAGGGTTTACTGTCAGTCATACAGGGTTTATACAGGGTTTACTGTCAGTCATACAGGGTTTAAAAATAAAGAAAAACCCTGGAATGAGTAGGTGTTCTAGAACCCTTGAATGAGTAGGTGTTTTAGAACCCTGGAATGAGTAGGTGTTCTAGAACCCTGGAATGAGTAGGTGTTCTAGAACCCTGGAATGAGTAGGTGTGTCCAAACTGTTGACTTGGTACTGTATATAATTATATATACTTTTTTTGTGTGTACTTTTATCCTTTTCCCCTCCAATTTCATGATATCCAGTCTTGCTGCAACTCGGGAGAGGTGAAGGTCGAGAGCTCGACCCTGCCAAGCACGACCCCCACTGCTTCTTGACCCACTGCTCACCTAACTCAGAAGCCAGCCGCACCAATGCGTCGGAGGAAACACCGCCCAGCTGACAACCGAAGTCAGCTTGAAGGCGCCCAGCCCCGCCACAAGGAGTCGCTAGAGTGCCATGGGACAAGGAAATCCCGACCGACCAAACCCTCCTCTAACCCAGACGACGCTGGGCCAATTGTGCGCCTCTTCATGGGTCTCCCGGTCACGGCCCGGCTGTGACACAGCCTGGGATCAAACCTGGGTCTGTAGTGACGCCTCAAGCATTGCGATGCATTGCCTTAGATCGCTGCGCCACTCGGGAGGCCTGTTTATATATATTTTTGTACCTACAGGGGTCCTAAGATAAAAAAATTAAATGTCGAAATGATCTATTTTATGACCATCTTAAAACAATTCTATACGTTAGCATTCTGACTACTACATATTTCATTAAATAGTGATCCATTCTGACTACTACATATTTAATTAAATAGTGATTCATTCTGACTATTACATATTTCATTAAATACTGATCCATTCTGACTACTAGATATTTCATTAAATACTGATCCATTCTGACATTTGTCGTCACACAGGACCACGTGCTACTGGTTTCAATGTCTATGGCTTCGACCTACAGGGTATAACAATAGACCATATGACTGCATACTTATAGAGGACCACAGTATGAGTCATAATACCCATAAAACCTAGGGGTCAAACAAGGAAATAGTTCCAATTGTTTTTTCCACCATTAATTTCCCCCCATAGGGGATTTTAGAAGCACTTCAAATATGGGCTGTGTTTCGTGTAGGTCTACCCTGACGTGGCGTTTTGATTACCATGTCAAATCTGAGAGTAAATAGAGCCAAGTATATTGATAAAAGTCACCCTGTCCAAAGATATTGACATGAAAGGGTAAGGGTCAGGGTAAAGCCTACACAAAACTCAGCCCTTATTTTAAGTGTTTCAAAAAAATTCCCTGTGAAAAAATGAATGGAGGAGTTCGGTTTAGAACCATTCCCCTGTTTTTGACCTTTAGGGGGCTCAATACAGTGAAGAGGGAGGATATGAGTTTTGAGGCATTGTGCTATTTTCACCATCAGAGGGCGCCATTGGTCAATGAAAAATACATTTGGAGTGTTGAACAGACTGTGCCATGCAATTACACATGGAACCTAAGTATTCACTCCCCCCCTCACCCTCTAAATGTTACATTCTAGTAGTTTAGCAAATGCTCTTATCCAGAGCGACTTACAGGAGTAATTAAGGTTAAGTGCCTTGTTCAAGGGCACATTAACAGATTTTTTCACATAGTTGGCTCGGGGATTCGAACCAGTGAACATTTCAGTTACTGGCCCCAACATTCTTAACTGCTAGGCTACCTGCCGCCCCTATACCCCCTCTCTCTCTCTCTCTCTCTCAGGCAAGCTGATGTTCACTGAGTGATGAGGAAGGACTAAACAGTATATCTTTAGAGAATGATAGTGTCTCCATTCCAAATGTGTCCCTATTCCCTATATAGTGGTACTACTATAGACCAGAGCCCTATTCCCTATATAGTGGTACTACTATAGACCAGAGCCCTATTCCCTATATAGTGTACTACTATAGACCAGAGCCCTATTCCCTATATAGTGCACTCTGGTCAAAAGTAGTACACTAAATAGGGAAATGGGAGTAATTTGGGACGAAGAGGTCAAGTGAGTATTGAAGACTTGTACTACTTAAACTAGTAGGGTTCATAACACCATACCTAGCTGTTAGCTACTAACAGATTCCCTCCAGGTTCAGACTATAACACTATACCTAGCTGTTAGCTACTAACAGATTCCCTCCAGGTCCAGACTATAACACTATACCTAGCTGTTAGCTACTAACAGATTCCCTACAGATCCAGACTATAACACTATACCTAGCTGTTAGCTACTAACAGATTCCCTCCAGGTCCAGACTATACCACTATACCTAGCTGTTAGCTACTAACAGATTCCCTACAGATCCAGACTATAACACTATACCTAGCTGTTAGCTACTAACAGATTCCCTCCAGGTCCAGACTATAACACTATACCTAGCTGTTAGCTACTAACAGATTCCCTCCAGGTCCAGACTATAACACTATACCTAGCTGTTAGCTACTAACAGATTCCCTACAGATCCAGACTATAACACTATACCTAGCTGTTAGCTACTAACAGATTCCCTCCAGGTCCAGACTATACCACTATACCTAGCTGTTAGCTACTAACAGATTCCCTCCAGGTCCAGACTATAACACCATACCTAGCTGTTAGCTACTAACAGATTCCCTCCAGGTCCAGACTATAACACTATACCTAGCTGTTAGCTACTAACAGATTGCCTACAGATCCAGACTATAACACTATACCTAGCTGTTAGCTACTAACAGATTCCCTCCAGGTCCAGACTATAACACTATACCTAGCTGTTAGCTACTAACAGATTGCCTACAGATCCAGACTATAACACTATACCTAGCTGTTAGCTACTAACAGATTCCCTAAATTCCCTAGCTTCATTAAATAGTACCCGCAAAACACCAGTCTCAACGTCAACAGTGAAGAGGCGACTCCGGGATGTTAGTGTATATTTGAATGGTAGTGTATTTTTCCAATGACTTCTTATTTAGTAAGCTCAAATGGAGAAACTATTTACGTCAAAGATTTTTTTCTTCAATTCAAATTGACCCCCAACCCTGATGGAGAGAGATAGAGGTGAACTACTTGTACGTACTAACAGGTTTAATATCACCTAGAGGCCTGTTGACCGTTTCCCACCGGGACACAAACGTCAATTTAACGTCTATTCCACATTGTTTCAACGTAATTTGATTGAAATGAAACACAGCGAGTTGTTATTTTCTTTAAGACACGTCTTAGTTTCTGGTCTCAAGAACAGCTGCGGTCTTATTTTAGTCCCGATGTCCCCCGTCTCCTCATATCTTCCCCCTACAGATGTAAGATCTTCATTTGAGCCAGTTAACGACAGCAGGAAAATAATCCTTGCAGCGACAGGAAATGTGAATTATCATGTGGATATGGCTATAATTAAAGGTGCTATATGCAGAAATCACTCTTGTCATTTCCTGGTTACCAAAACTTTACTAATTCACCTAGTTACAGTTTGTGTGGCAAAACAAGCAGTTATTGTGTAGAGAATCAAATCAAATTGTATTTGTCACATGTATTTGTCACAACCGGTAGACCTTACCGTGAATATGCTTACTTACAATCCCCTTAACCAACAATGTACCATCTAAACCGTTGTGAAATATATTTTCCATAACCAAAAATATTGTACTGTATTTTCAGCTGTTTAAAGCTGGTGGACAAAAAAATAAATCTAAAACTGAACTTGAGCGCGGAAGCGTAGAAATAATGCACATAGAACTGTCTTCTTAGACTGGCTTTGAATGAGACAGATCTATAACTCACATTTCTATGTGAATTTGGTCTGGGTCGCCCCCCCCCCCCAAAAAAAGTTACATAATCCAGCTATAATGTTTTGTGGGGGTTGATACGTTTTTCGTTGAGACCAAATCATATCGGACATTTTAAAGTGGAAATGACAAACTTTTACGAGGCTTTTTACAAGTTTGCATATCCTGATAGGAAATTCTCAGCAACAAAATAGTGATCAAATTATGATCCTACGTCTGTAGATTTCCCCTCCTCTCCCTGAACCCGACCCTGCCACGGGTGGTATGCGGCCAAGGCTGTATGGCCCAGTGCACTACAGGCTCATGTCATGGCACGCAGGGAAAGATGCGGAGGAGCGGTACGGCCACAGACTGGCGCGAACTTGATCCGTGAGCGCACCTGCTGTTGTGCTTAGTTGAAGAATGTCAGCTATGTGGGAGAGAGAAGGAGAGAGAGAGAGAGGCAGAGACAGAGAGAGAGAGAGGAAGAAATTGATTGGGGGATAGAGAGAGAAGTGTTAACCCCAGATGTCAGTCGGTCAGTTGGCCAGTTATATCCAACGCCTCGGCAACTTCTCTCTCTACCATGGCTGAAAAACATAACCCACCCCACCACAGACACAGGTAACTACTTTTTATACCTGCATTCTCTTCTTCTCTCTCTGTCAACCTTACATTGAGCCTGGATCTGTAGGGCCTTCTCTTATTCTCTCTCTGTCAACCTTATATTGAGCCTGGATCTGTAGGGCCTTCTCTTCTTCTCTCTCTGTCAACCTTATATTGAGCCTGGATCTGTAGGGCCTTCTCTTATTCTCTCTCTGTCAACCTTATATTGAGCCTGGATCTGTAGGGCCTTCTCTTATTCTCTCTCTGTCAACCTTATATTGAGCCTGGATCTGTAGGGCCTTCCCTTCTTCTCTCTCTGTCAACCTTACATTGAGCCTGGATCTGTAGGGCCTTCTCTTATTCTCTCTCTGTCAACCTTACATTGAGCCTGGATCTGTAGGTCTATGAGTTTTGATAGCTTACAATGCCAAAACTGTAGCATATAGTGTCTGTAGGTTTATATAGTATCTATATTGTGTCTGTAGGTATATAAAGTGTCTATAGGTCTATATAGTGTCTATTGGTCTATATAGTGTCTATAGGTCTATATAGTGTCTATATAATGTCTATAGGTCTATATAGTGTCAATATGGTGTCTATAGGTCTATATAGTTTCTGTAGGTCTATATAGGGTCTACATGGTGTCTATATGGTGTTTATATTGTGTCTGTAGGTCTATATAGTGTCTATAGGTCTATATGGTGTCTATATAGTGTCTGTAGGTCCTTATAGTGTCTATATAGTGTATGTAGGTCTATATAGTGTCTGTATGTCTATATAGTGTCTATATAGTGTCTGTAGGTCTATATAGTGTCTGTAGGTCTATGTAGTGTCTATATTGTGTATGTAGGTCTATGTAGTGTCTATATAGTGTCTATAGGTCTATGTAGTGTCTGTATAGTGTCTGTATAGTGTCTGTAGGTATATATAGTGTCTATATAGTGTCTATATAGTGTCTATAGGTCTACATAGTGTCTATATAGTGTATGTAGGTCTATATAGTGTCTATAAAGTGTCTGTAGGTCCTTATAGTGTCTATAGGTCTATATATTGTCTGTAGGTCAATATAGTGTTTGTAGGTATATATAGTGTCTATAGGTCTATATAGTGTCTATAGGTCTATATAGTGTCTATAGGTCTATATAGTGTCTATAGGTCTATATAGTGTCTGTAGGTCTATATAGTGTCTGTAGGTCTATATAGTGTCTGTAGGTCTATGTAGTGTCTGTATAGTGTCTGTAGGTCTATATAGTGTCTATATAGTGTCTGTAGGTCTATATAGTGTCTATATAGTGTCTATATAGCGTATGTAGGTCTATATAGTGTCTATAAAGTGTCTGTAGGTCCTTATAGTATCTATAGGTCTATATAGTGTCTGTAGGTCTATATAGTGTTTGTAGGTATATATAGTGTCTATATAGTGTCTATAGGTCTATATAGTGTATGTAGGTCTATATAGTTTCTATAGGTCTATATAGTGTCTATAGGTCTATATAGTGTATGTAGGTCTATATAGTGTCTATAAAGTGTCTGTAGGTCCTTATAGTGTCTATATAGTGTCTATAGGTCTATATAGTGTCTATAGGTCTATATAGTGTCTATAGGTATATATAGTGTCTGTAGGTATATCTAGTGTCTATATAGTGTCTATATAGTGTATATAGGTCTATATAGTGTATATAGGTCTATATAGTGTCTGTAGGTCTATACAGTGTCTGTAGGTCTATATAGTGTCTATAGGTCTATATAGTGTATGTAGGACTATATAGTGTCTATAGGTCTATATTTTGTCCATAGGTTTATATAGTGTATGTAGGTCTATATAGTGTCTATAAAAAGTCTGTAGGTCTATATAGTGTCTGTAGGTCTATATAGTGTATGTAGGGCTATATAGTGTCTATATAGTGTATGTAGGTCTATATAGTGTCTATAGGTATATATGGTGTCTGTAGGTCTATATAGTGTCTATATAGTGTCTATATAGTGTATGTAGGTCTATATAGTGTCTATATATTGTCTATAGGTCTATATAGTGTCTATATGGTGTCTATAGGTCTATATAGTGTCTATAAAGTGTCTGTAGGTTCCTATAGTGTCTATATAGTGTATATAGGTCTATATATATATGTCTATATAGTGTGTGTAGGTCTATATAGTGTCTATAACGTTTCTGTAGGTCCTTATAGTGTCTATAGGTCTATATTGTGTCTGTAGGTCTATAGAGTATCTGTAGGTCTATATTGTGTCTATATAGTGTCTGTAGGTCTATATAGTGTCTGTAGGTCTATATAGTGTCTATAGGTCTATATAATGTCTATATAGTGTATATTGGTCTATATAGTGTCTATAGGTCTACATAGTGTATATTGGTCTATATAGTGTCTATATAGTGTCTATAGGTCTATATAGTGTATGTAGGTCTATATAGTGTCTATAAAGTGTCTGTGGGTTCCTATAGTGTCTATATAGTGTCTATAGGTCTATATAGTGTCTATATGTCTATATAGTGTGTGTAGGTCTATATAGTGTCTATAACGTGTTTGTAGGTCCTTATAGTGTCTATATAGTGTCTATAGGTCTATATAGTGTCTATAGGTCTATATAGTGTCTATATAGTGTATGTAGGTCTATATAGTGTCTATAGGTCTATATAGTGTATGTAGGTGTATATAGTGTCTATAAAGTGTCTGTAGGTCTATATAGTGTATGTAGGTCTATATAGTGTCTATATCGTGTATGTAGGTCTATATAGTGTCTATAGGTCTATATGGTGTCTGTAGGTCTATATAGTGTCTATAAAGTGTCTATATAGTGTATGTAGATATATATAGTGTCTATATAGTGTATATAGGTCTATATAGTATCTATATGGTGTCTATAGGTCTATATAGTGTCTGTAGGTCTATATAGTGTCTATATAGTGTCTGTAAGTCTATATAGTGTCTATAAAGTGTATGTAGGTCTATATAGTGTCTGTAGGTCTATATAGTGTCTATAAAGTGTCTGTAGGTCTATATAGTGTCTATAACGTGTCTGTAGGTCTATATAGTGTCTATATAGTGTATGTTGGTCTATATAGTGTCTATATAGTGTCTATAGGCCTATATAGTATCTATATCGTGTCTATAACGTGTCTGTAGGTCTATATAGTGTCTATACAGTGTCTGTAGGTCTATACAGTGTATGCAGGTCTATATTGTGTCTGTAGGTCTATATGGTGTCTGTAGATCTATATAGTGTCTATATAGTGTCTATAGGTCTATATAGTGTCTGTAGGTCTATACAGTGTCTGTAGGTCTATATGGTGTCTGTAGGTCTATATAGTGTCTATATAGTGTCTATAGATCTATATAGTGTCTGTAGGTCTATACAGTGTATGCAAGTCTATATCGTGTCTGTAGGTCTATATGGTGTCTGTAGGTCTATATAGTGTCTATATAGTGTCTGTAGGTCTATATCGTGTCTGTAGGTCTTACAGTGTATGCAGGTCTATATCATGTCTGTAGGTCTATATGGTGTCTGTAGGTCATTATAGTGTCTATATAGTGTCTATAGGTCTATATAGTGTCTGTAGGTCTATACAGTGTCTGTAGGTCTTTATTGTGTCTACATAGTGTCTGTAGGACTATATAGTGTCTGTAGGTCTATATAGTCTCTATATAGTGTATATAGGTCTATATAGTGTCTATATAGTGTCTGTAGGTCTATATAGTGTGTATATAGTGTCTGTAGGTCTATATAGTGTGTATATAGTGTCTGTAGGTCTATATAGTGTCTATATAGTGTATATAGGTCTATATAGTATCTATATAGTGTCCATATAGTGTCTATAGGTCTATATAGTGTCTATAGGTCTATATAGTGTCTGTAGGTCTATATAGTGTCTATATAGTGTATATAGGTCTATATATTATCTATATAGTGTCTATATAGTGTATATAGGTCTATATATTATCTATATAGTGTCTATATAGTGTCTATAGGTCTATATAGTGTCTATAGGTCTATATAGTGTCTATATTGTGTCTTTAGGTCTATATAGTGTTTAAAGAGTTTAAGTATAGCCAATTTGAATTTGTTGTCTGTATATTTGATCATTTCATTGAGGAAACCATCAACACCACAGGCCTTTTTGGGTTGGAGGGTTTTTATTTTGTCCTGTAGTTCATTCAATGTAATTGGAGAATCCAGTGGGTTCTGGTCTTTAATAGTTGATTCTAAGATTTGTATTTGATCATGTATATGTTTTTGCAGTTTGTTCTTTGTTATAGAGACAAAGATATTGGAGAAGTGGTTTATCCATACATCTCTGTTTTTGGATAGATAACTCTTCGTGTTGTTGTTTGTTTCTTCCCAGAAGTGGTTCGACTCCATGGATTCTTCAGTTACATTGAGCTGATGATCTGACGTGCTGTTCCCGTAGTGTATTTCTGTATTGTTTTAGTGATTCACCGTAGTGAAGGCGTAGACTCAGGGGTTTCTGGGTCTCTATATTTTTGGTTGGTGTATTGGTTGTCGTCGGGAGAAATAAAGGACCAAGGTGCAGCGTGGGTAAGTATTCATTGTCATTTAATAAAGAATGAAACACTGAAAAAAAACAAAACACGACAAAACGAACAGTCCTGAACGGTGCAACAAAACACAGAACAGAAAATAAACACCCACCACTCAAAGGTGAAACCAGGCTACCTACGTATGATTCTCAATCAGGGGACAACGATTGACAGCTGCCTCTGATTGAGAACCATACCAGGCCGAACACAGAAAATAAACACCCACCACTCAAAGGTGAAACCAGGCTACCTACGTATGATTCTCAATCAGCTGTCTCTGATTGAGAACCATACCAGGCCGAACACAGAAAATAAACACCCACCACTCAAAGGTGAAACCAGGCTACCTACGTATGATTCTCAATCAGCTGTCTCTGATTGAGAACCATACCAGGCCGAACACAGAAAATAAACACCCACCACTCAAAGGTGAAACCAGGCTACCTACGTATGATTCTCAATCAGCTGTCTCTGATTGAGAACCATACCAGGCCGAACACAGAAAATAAACACCCACCACTCAAAGGTGAAACCAGGCTACCTAAGTATGATTCTCAATCAGCTGTCTCTGATTGAGAGCCATACCAGGCCGAACACAGAAAATCCCAAATTATAGAAAAAAGACCATAGACAACCCACCCAACTCACGCTCTGACCATACTAAAACAAAGACATAACAAAGGAACTAAGGTCAGAACGTGACAGTTGGACAGGTTTCTCAATTTCTTTCTTAGGTTTTTTGCATTCTTCATCAAACCATTTGTCGTTGTTGTTCATTTTCGAAGGTTGACATTTTTAGATTTGATAGAGAAGCTGAACGGTCAAATATACTGTTTAGATTTGATAGAGAAGCTGAGAGGTCAAATATACTGATTAGATTTGATAGAGAAGCTGAAAGGTCAAATATACTGATTAGATTTGATAGAGAAGCTGAAAGGTCAAATATACTGATTAGATTTGATAGAGAAGCTGAGAGGTCAAATATACTGATTAGATTTGATAGAGAAGCTGAAAGGTCAAATATACTGATTAGATTTGATAGAGAAGCTGAGAGGTCAAATATACTGATTCGATTTGATAGAGAAGCTGAAAGGTCAAATATACTGATTAGATTTGATAGAGAAGCTGAAAGGTCAAATATACTGATTAGATTTGATAGAGAAGCTGAGAGGTCAAATATACTGATTCGATTTGATAAAGAAGCTGAAAGGTCAAATATACTGATTAGATTTGATAGAGAAGCTGAGAGGTCAAATATACTGATTCGATTTGATAAAGAAGCTGAAAGGTCAAATATACTGATTAGATTTGATAGAGAAGCTGAGAGGTCAAATATACTGATTAGATTTGATAGAGAAGCT
>NC_092155.1:3907717-3922717 GCF_045791955.1 Oncorhynchus clarkii lewisi | reverse complement strand
CTCTGCCTGTCTGTCACTAGCCTCCACGTCACTCTGTCTGTCTGTCACTAGTCTCCACATCACCCTGTCTGTCTGTCACTAGTCTCCACGTCACCCTGTCTGTCTGTCACTAGTCTCCACGTCACTCTGTCTGTCTGTCACTAGCCTCCACGTCACTAGGTCTGTCTGTCACTAGTCTCCACGTCACTAGATCTGTCTGTCACCAGCCTCCAAATCAAATACATTTTTTACTGGATACAACAGATGTAGATCTTACAGTGAAATGCTAACTTATAAGCCCTTGACCAACAATGCAGTTTTAAGAAAAATAAGTTTTAAGAAAAAAATAGATAAGTAAAAAATACTAATAAATAAAACAAATAATTAAAGAGCAGCAGTAAAGTAACAGTAGTGAGGCTATATACAGGGGGTACCAGTACAGAGTCAATGTGGAGGCTATATACAGGGGGAACCGGTACAGAGTCAATGTGGAGGCTATATACAGGGGGTACCAGTACAGAGTCAATGTGGAGACTATATACAGGGTGTACCGGTACAGAGTCAATGTGGAGACTATATACAGGGTGTACCGTTACAGAGTCAATGTGGAGGCTATATACAGGGGGTACCAGTACAGAGTCAATGTGGAGGCTATATACAGGGGGTACCGGTACAGAGTCAATGTGGAGGCTATATACAGGGGGTACCAGTACAGAGTCAATGTGGAGGCTATATACAGGGGGTACCAGTACAGAGTCAATGTGGAGGCTATATACAGGGGGTACCAGTACAGAGTCAATGTGGAGGCTATATACAGGGGGTACCAGTACAGAGTCAATGTGGAGGCTATATACAGGGGGTACCGGTACAGAGTCAATGTGGAGGCTATATACAGGGGGTACCGGTACAGAGTCAATGTGGAGGCTATATACAGGGGGTACTGGTACAGAGTCAATGTGGAGGCTATATACAGGGGGTACCAGTACAGAGTCAATGTGGAGGCTATATACAGGGGGTACCGGTACAGAGTCAATGTGGAGGCTATATACAGGGGGTACCGGTACAGAGTCAATGTGGAGGCTATATACAGGGGGTACTGGTACAGAGTCAATGTGGAGGCTATATACAGGGGGTACCGGTACAGAGTCAATGTGGAGGCTATATACAGGGGGTACCGGTACAGAGTCAATGTGGAGGCTATATACAGGGGGTACCAGTATAGAGTCAATGTGGAGGCTATATACAGGGGGTACCGGTACAGAGTTAATGTGGAGGTTATATACAGGGGGAACCAGTATAGAGTCAATGTGGAGGCTATATACAGGGGGTACCGGTACAGAGTCAATGTGGAGGTTATATACAGGGGGTACCGGTACAGAGGTAATGTGGAGGCTATATACAGGGGGTACCGGTACAGAGTCAATGTGGAGGCTATATACAGGGGGTACCGGTACAGAGGTAATGTGGAGGCTATATACAGGGGGTACCGGTACAGAGTCAATGTGGAGGCTATATACAGGGGGTACCGGTACAGCGTCAATGTGGAGGCTATATACAGGGGATACCGGTACAGAGTCAATGTGGAGGCTATATACAGGGGGTACTGGTACAGAGTCAATGTGGAGGCTATATACAGGGGGTACCGGTACAGAGTCAATGTGGAGGCTATATACAGGGGGTACCGGTACAGAGTCAATGTGGAGGCTATATACAGGGGGTACCGGTACAGAGGTAATGTGGAGGCTATATACAGGGGGTACCGGTACAGAGTCAATGTGGAGGCTATATACAGGGGGTACCGGTACAGAGTCAATGTGGAGGCTATATACAGGGGGTACCGGTACAGAGTCAATGTGGAGGCTATATACAGGGGGTACTGGTACAGAGGCAATGTGGAGGCTATATACAGGGGGTACCGGTACAGAGGCAATGTGCGGGGGCACCGGTTAGTTGATTTAATATGTACATGTAGGTAGAGTTATTAAAATGACTGTGTGTAGATAATGAACAGAGGGATGGGGGGGGGGGGGACGACGACGACAATGCAAGTAGTCTGGGTAGCCATTTGATTACCACTGACATTGCTCTCAGACAAGCTAAACACCATCTTCGCCCGCTTTGAGGATAACACAGTGTCACCGATGCTGCTCTCGTTCTCCATGGTCGATGTGTGTAAGACATTTAACCATGTTATCCCTGGCAAGGCTGCCGGCCCAGACAGCACGCCAAGCCTTGTCCTCAGAGGCATACACAGACCAGCTGGCTGGAGTGTTTACAGACATAATCAATCCCTAACACAGTCTGCGGTCCCGACTTGCGTCAAGTTCTTGTACCCAAGAAAACCAAGGTAACTGAACTAACTGACTATCACTCATAGCACTCACTTCTGTCATCATGAAGTGCTTTGAGAGACTAGTCAAGGACCATATCACCTCCCCCCTACCTGTCACCTTAGACCCACTCCAATTTGTTTACCGCCCCAATAGGTCCACAGACGACGCAATCGCAACCACACTGCACACTGCCCTAACCCATCTGGACAAGAGGAATACCTAACTGAGAATGCTGTTCATTGACTATAGCTCAGCATTTAACGCCATAGTACCCTCCAAGCTCATCATTAGACTCGGGGCCCTGTGCAACAGGAGTCCTGGACTTCCTGACGGGCCGCCCCCAAAGGTAGGAAACACTACTCTGATCCTCAACACAGAGGCCCCACAAGGGTGCATGCTCAGCCCCCTCCTGTACTCCCTGTTCACCCATGACTGCCTGGCCACACACGCCTCCAACTCAATCATCAAGTTTGAAGACGACCCAACAGTGGTAGGCCTGATTACCAACAATGATGAGACGGCCTACATGGAGGAGGTGAGGGCCCTGGCAGAGTGGTGCCAGGAAAGTAACCTCTCCCTCAACATCAACAAAATGAAGGAGCAGATCGTGGACTTCAGGGAAACAGAAGAGGGAGCACGGCCCTATTCACATCGACAGGGCCACAGTGGAGAAGGTGAAGAGCTTCAAGTTCCTCGGCGTCCACATCACGGACAAACTGAAATGGTCCACCCACACAGACAGCGTGGTGAAGAAGATGCATCAACGCCTCTTCAACCTCAGGAGGCTGAAGAAATTTGGCTTGGCCCCTAAAACCTTCACAAACTTTTACAGATGCACCATTGAGAGCATCCTGTCAGGCTGCATCACCGCCTGGTACGGCAACTGCACCGTCCACAACTGCAGGGCTCTCCAGAGGGTAGTGAGGTCTGCCCAACGCATCACAGAGGGCAGTCTACCTGCCCTCCAGGACACCTACACCACCCGATGTCACAGGAAGGCCAAAAAGATCATCAGGGACATCAACCACCCGAGCCCCTGCCTGTTCACCCCGCTATCATCCAGAAGGCGTCAGTACAGGTGCATTTAAGCTGTGACCGAGAGACTGAAAAACAGCTTCTATCTCATGGCCATCAGACTGTTAAATAGCCATCACTAGCTGGGCCTCCACTCAGTATCCTGCCCTGAACTTAGTCACTGTCACCACCCGGTTACTCGGTTACAAGCCTGCACCTTTGAGGCTGTTGCACATAGAGATGGAACACTGGTCACTTTAATAATGTTTACATAGAGATGGAACACGGGTCACTTTAATAATGTTTACATAGAGATGGAACACGGGTCACTTTAATAATGTTTACATAGAGATGGAACACTGGTCACTTTAATAATGTTTACATAGAGATGGAACACTGGTCACTTTAATAATGTTTACATAGAGATGGAACACGGGTCACTTTAGTAATGTTTACATAGAGATGGAACACGGGTCACTTTAATAATGTTTACATAGAGATGGAACACTGGTCACTTTAGTAATGTTTACATAGAGATGGAACACTGGTCACTTTAATAATGTTTACATAGAGATGGAACACGGGTCACTTTAATAATGTTTACATAGAGATGGAACACGGGTCACTTTAATAATGTTTACATAGAGATGGAACACTGGTCACTTTAGTAATGTTTACATACTGTTTTACTGACTTCTCATGGATATACTGTATTCTAGTCAAGTCCGTCCTATTCAACTATTGCTGTACATATACTATTCTATCCTACGTATTCTACAGATATACTACATATTCTATCCGAATACTGTCTATAACATATTTAAAAAATATATTGTAGTATTTTCTACATTGTAGAATAATAGTGAAGACATCAGATCTATGAAATAAAACATATGGAATCATGTAGTAACCAAAATAGTGTTAAACAAATCTAAATATATTTAAATATTGTTTTTCAAAATATCCACCCTTTGTCTTGATGACAGCTTTGCACACTCTTGGCATTCTCTCAACTAGCTTGGTAGTCACCTGGATTAAGTTAATTTGTGGAATTTATTTCCTTCTTAATGTGTTTGAGCCAATCACCTGTGTTGTGACAAGGTAGAGGTGGTATACGGAAGACAGACCTATTTGGTAAAAGTCCAAGTCCATATTATGGCAAGAACAGCTCAAATAAGCAAAGAGAAACGACAATCCATCATTACAGTAAGACATGAAGGTCAGTCAATCCGGAAAATTTCAAGAACTTTGAAAGTTTCTTCAGGTGCAGTCACAAAAACCATCAAGCGCTATGATGAAACTGTCTCTCATGAGGACCGCCACAGGAAAGGAAGACCCAGAGTTACCTCCGCTGCAGAGGATAAGTTCATTAGAGTTACCAGCCTTTAAAATTGCAGCCCAAATAAATGCTTCACAGATTTCAAGTAACAGACACATCTCAACATCAACTGTTCAGAGGAGACTGCATGAATCAGGCCTCCATGGCCGAATTGCTGCAAAGAAACCACTACTAAAGGACACCAACAATAAGAAGAGACTTGCTTGGGCCGAGAAACACGAACAATGGACATTAGACCGGTGGAAATCTGCCCTTTGGTTCTGATGAGTCCAAATGTGAGATCTTTGGTTCCAACCGCTGTGTCTTTGTGAGAGACTGAGTAGGTGAACGGATGATCTCCGCATGTGTTGTTTCCAACATGAAGCATGGAGGAGGAGGAGGTGTGATGGTTTGGGGTTGCTTTGCAGGTGACATTTTCAGTGATTTAGAATTCAAGGAACACTTCTTAACCAGCATGGCTACCACAGCATTGTGCAGCGATACGCCATCGCATCTGATCTGCACTTTGTGGGACTATAATTTGTTTTTCAACAGGACAATTACCCATAACACCTGGAGTGCTGCATCAGGTGACCTCCACAATCACCCGACCTCAATGATTTGGGATGAGCTGGACTGCAGAGTGAAGGAAAAGCAGCCAACAAGTGCTCAGCATGTGTGGGAACTCCTTCAAGACTGTTGGAAAAGCATTCCAGGTGACTACCTCATGAAGCTGGTTGAGAGAATGCCAAGAGTGTGTCATGCTGTCATCAAGGCAAAGGGTGGCTACTTTGAAGAATCTAAAATAGAAAATATATTTTGATTTGTTTAACACTTTTTTTGGTTACTTCATGATTCCATATGTGTTATTTCATAGTTGTGATGTATAAAATAGTCAAAAATAAAGAACAACCCTTGAATTGGTAGGTGTGTCCAAACTTTTGACTGGTACTATATCTATATATTGGATTTATGCTCCGGACTTCGCCCTAATATTTCTGTATTTCTGTATTCCTTTATTTAACTTTTAGATCTATGTGTATTGTTAGATATTACTGCACTTTTGGAGCTAGGATTTCGCTACACCCGCAATAACAGCTGTATATGTGTTTGTGACTAAAAATGGGATTATTTGATTGATTGAGACAATTTGATGCAATAGTGATTACTGAGCTTTGTTTCTCCCCCAGTAGTACACCAGGTCTGACAGCTCTGGGGAAGCTGGACCCTAAGGAGAGTGAAATGATCATGGAGTATTTCAAAACACAGGTCCTGCTGCTGAAGGACAAGGAACGTAAGAAAACACTGTCTGTCTCTCTCTCTCGCTCTCTGTCTCTTTCTCTCTGTCTCTCGCTCTCTGTCTCTCTCTCTCTGTCTCTCTGTCTCCCTCTCTCCCTCTGTCTCTGTCTCTGTCTCCCTCTCTCCCTCTCTCTCTCTCTCTCTGTCTGCCTCTGTCTGTTTCTCTCTGTCTATTGCTCTCTCTCTCTCTCTCTCTCTCTCTCTCTCTCTCTCTTTCTCTCTCTGTCTACCTCTTTCTCTGTCTTTCTCTCTCTCTCCCTCTCTCTCTCTCTCTCTCTCTCTCTCTCTCTCTCTCTGTCTCTCTCTGTCTGTCTGTCTCTCTCTCTGTCTCTCTCTGTCTGTCTCTCTCTCTGTCTCTCTCTCTCTCTCTCTGTCTGGCTCTCTGTCTCTCTCTCTCTGTCTCTCTGTCTCCCTCTCTCCCTCTCTCTCTGTCTCTGTCTCTGTCTCTCTGTCTCCCTCTCTCCCTCTCTCCCTCTCTCTCTGTCTCTGTCTCCCTCTCTCCCTCTCTCTCTCTCTCTCTCTCTCTCTGTCTGCCTCTGTCTGTTTCTCTCTGTCTATTGCTCTCTCTCTCTCTCTCTCTCTCTCTCTCTCTCTCTCTCTCTTTCTCTCTCTGTCTACCTCTTTCTCTGTCTTTCTCTCTCTCTCCCTCTCTCTGTCTGTCTGTCTCTCTCTCTCTCTGTCTGTCTCTCTCTCTCTCTGTCTCTCTCTCTCTCTCTTTCTCTCTCATTCTCTTTTCTTTCTCTCTGCCTCTCGTTCTGTTTCTCTCTCTCTCTCTCTCTAACGATGCCTGGGCTTTGCCATTTGTAAAGCATTAATAAATAATTTATGAAATGTCATTAAGTGTTTATAACATGTTAATAAGTGTTTATAACATGTTAATAAGTATTACCTCTGTAGTCTTGCAGAAAACGGTGAGAGAAGAGAAGAAGCTGTTGGTTGAGAACGCTAAGCTAAAGAAAGACATCTCTGACCTGAAGATTCTACTCACTGAGAAACAACAGAAGAAGAAAGGTACTGACTGGCTGACTGGTTAACTGACTGGTTAACTGACTGGCTGGCTGACTGGTTAACTGACTGGCTGGCTGACTAGTTAACTGACTGGCTGGCTGACTGGTTAACTGACTGGCTGGCTGACTAGTTAACTGACTGGTTAACTGACTGGCTGGCTGACTGGTTAACTGACTGGCTGGCTGACTAGTTAACTGACTGGTTAACTGACTGGCTGGCTGACTAGTTAACTGACTGGCTGGCTGACTAGTTAACTGACTGGCTGACTGGTTAACTGACTGGTTAACTGACTGGTTAACTGACTGGTTCACTGACTGGCTGGCTGACTGGTTAACTGACTGGCTGGCTGACTAGTTAACTGACTGGCTGACTGGTTAACTGACTGACTAGCTCACTGGTTAACTGACTGGCTGACTGGTTAACTGACTGGCTGACTGACTGGTTAACTGACTGGCTGGCTGACTGGTTAACTGACTGGCTGGCTGACCAGGTCACGAGTTGTCTGTTGACCCTTCCTCTTGGCCTATGTACCAACATATTCTTTAACAGACAGCATATAACTCTGTTAGTTTGAACTCTACACCAAATGTATACAAATGTATACATTACATTATTTAGTCATTATTGATAAAAATCCTTCAACACTGGTTAACTGACTAACTGGTTAACTGACTGGTTAACTGACTGACTGGTTAGCTGACTGGTTAAGTAACTGACTGGTTAACTGACTGGCTTACTGACTGGCTTACTGACTGACTGATTGACTGGGTGACTTACTGACTGGCTGGCTGACTGACTGATTGACTGGGTGACTTACTGACTGGCTGGCTGACTGACTGATTGAATGGGTGACTTACTGACTGGTCAACTAACTGACTGGTTAACTGACTGGCTTACTGACTGGCTGGCTGACTGATTGATTGACTGGGTGACTTACTGACTGGCTGGCTGACTTACTGACTGGTCAACTAACTGACTGGTTAACTGACTGGCTTACTGACTGGCTGGCTGACTGATTGATTGCTTTATACCCTCAATTATCTGTGTGTTTCCAGCCAAAGCAGCAGCCGCCTCCAAACTGACTGCCCCGGGGTCCACAGCTGCCCTCTATGCCCCAGGCCCCAACCCCAAACCTGGCCCCGTCAGGGAAAGAGATGGGAGGAGGAGGAGAGGAGAGAGGAAGGGTGAGTAATACCCCCCCCACACACACACACACACACACACACACACACACACACACACACACACACACACTGACAAACACACACACACACTGACAAACACACACAGATAGACAACTGTGACCAATGCAATGGTTTAATGTCAATCAATGTAAAAGAGAAGACAAAATCAACAAATTAACACTTTGCTAACTGAGACAGACAATCAGTAGTTAGGAGTCCATTTGTCTGCACAGTGACTTCTAGAGAAGACCAGATGAATATTTTTGATTAGATTTAATGCAGCTAGGACTCTATACTGAAGATTACAGACAAGTAACTGTAGAGAGGGTGGTAGAGAGGGCGGTGGAGAGGGCTGTAGAGAGGGAAGGTGGAGAGGTAGAGGGAGGTGGAGAGGGCTGTAGAGAGAGAAGGTGGAGAGGGAGGTGGAGAGGGAGGTGGAGAGGGAGGTGGAGAGGGCGGTGGAGAGGGCGGTGGAGAGGGTGGTGGAGAGGGAGGTGGAGAGGGCTGTAGAGAGGGAAGGTGGAGAGGGAGAGGGAGGTGGAGAGGGCTGTAGAGAGAGAAGGTGGAGAGGGAGGTGGAGAGGGAGGTGGAGAGGGCTGCAGAGAGGGAAGGTGGAGAGGGTGGTGGAGAGGGGCAGTGGAGAGGGGCGGTGGAGAGGGAGGTGGAGAGGGTGGTGGAGAGGGACGGTGGAGAGGGACGGTGGAGAGGGCGGTGGAGAGGGGTGGTGGAGAGGGCGGTGGAGAGGGAGGTGGAGAGGGAGGTGGAGAGGGAGGTGGAGAGGGTGGTAGAGAGGGCGGTGGAGAGGGAGGTGGAGAGGGTGGTAGAGAAGGCGGTAGAGAGGGAGGTGGTGAGGGAGGTGGAGAGTGATGGTAGAGAAGGCGGTAGAGAGGGAGGTGGTGAGGGAGGTGGTTAGGGAGGTGGAGAGGGCGGTGGAGAGGGATGGTAGAGAGGGAGGTGGAGAGGGCTGTAGAGAGGGTGGTGGAGATAGATGTCTTCTCTAGAAGTCACTGAGACAGACAAACTGACTCCTCTTAGCCCTGTATTGACACTTTGCTTGTCTGATGGTTCGTCTGAGGGCGTAGCGGGATTTCTTATAAGCTTCTGGGATAGAGTCCCACTCCTTGAAAGCGGCAGCTCTACCCTTTTATCTCAGTGCGGATGTTACCTGTAATCCATGGTTTCTGGTTGTGGTATGTACGTACAGACACTGCACTTATTGATGAAGCCAGTGACTGATGGGGTTTACTCCTCAATGCAATTGGATGAATCCCGGAACATATTCCAGACTGTGCTAGAAAAACAATCCTGTAGCTTTGGCATCCGCGTCATCTGACCACTTCTGTATTGAGCGAGTCACTGGTACTTCCTGCTTTAGCAGGAATCAGGAGGATGGAATTATGGTCAGATTAGACCAAATGGAGGGCGAGGTAGAGCTTTGTACGGGTCTTTGTGTGTGGAGTAAAGATGGTCTAGAGGTTTTTTTTTCTTCCTCTGGTTGCACATTTAACTTGTTGATAGATATTTGGTAGAACTGATTTAAGTTTCCCTGCATTAAAGTCTCCGGCCACTAGGAGCGCCGCCTCTGGGTGAGAGGTTTCCTGTTTGCTTATTTCCTTATACAGCTGACTGAGTGCGGTCTTAGTGCCAGCATCTGTCTGTGGTGGTAAATAAACAGCCACGAAAAGTATAGATGAAAACTCTCTTGGCAAATATTGTGGTCTACAGCTTATCATGAGATACTCTACTTCAGGCGAGCAAAATCTAGGGACTTCCTTGTTTCAGTTAGACACAGTAACATTACAGCTGCTAGACAACGACAACCTTTTGGCAACATGAACTCAACCTAGGACCAACTCACCAATTTGACCATGAAGAAGATGATGTGTGGCTAGCAGGGAGAGAGACACACACACTGTACACAAAGCATGCACACACACACACACACGTCCAATAGGCAGCAGTGCTCATAATATCTGTAGCTAATAAAGAGGATCTGTCCATAACTGACTGAACACACAGGAAGTATTTTTATGCAAATGACGTGACAGTTTTTATTATAGGAGGATGTTAAGGTTCTGTCAAACGCTCTAAAGGTGTATGAGGGGCCCTCCTCAGGTAGAGCCAACTGGGGAAAGAGTGAATCTCTGTGGGTAGGCGAGGTCCGCTCCATGGTTACCAGGGGATTCAGATAGGGTCCGCTCCATGGTTACCAGGGGATTCAGATAGGGTCCACTCCATGGTTACCAGGGGGGCTTCTGACTCCATTCTATGAGTCTGTTATGCATTAGGCCCGGCACGCCACCAGGGATGTGGCTTTTTGAAGAGCCTCTTTTTTTCAACACTGCCATCCAATCCCGTGCTCTGGGTTCAGCCAGCCTACGTTCATGCCTGTTAGGTGTGGGGTGTACCAAGCTGGGTCATCTGATGCGGAGCAGGAGCAGATCATTGGAGGAGCTGGGAGAAACAACAGGGATCCGATCATCTCGCCTACTGAGGAATGTCGTAACTGAGGTCTGTGACTCCTTGCCAGTACTTCATCTGCAGTATGTGACTGATACTTCCAACTCTGATTGGTGGACGGAGGGTCTGGATGATGTGTTCCCTGTGCTGAATGTTAGTGCTGCGGTGGGGGCATTAGAGGAGGACGAGGGGATGCTGCTTTCCTTCCATACCCTGGAGGTGGGGGAGTTCAAGGAGGTGGGGGAGTTCAAGTAGCTGGGGGAGTTCAAGGAGATGGGGGAGTTCAAGGAGGTGGGGGAGTTCAAGGAACTGGGGGAGTTCAAGGAGCTGGGGGAGTTCAAGGCGGTGGGGGAGTTCAAGGAGCTGGGGGAGTTCAAGGAGCTGGGGGAGTTCAAGGAGCTGGGGGAGTTCAAGGAGGTGGGGGAGTTCAAGGAGCTGGGGTAGTTCAAGGAGCTGGGGGAGTTCAAGGAGGTGGGGGAGTTCAAGGAGCTGGGGGAGTTCAAGGAGCTGGGGGAGTTCAAGGAGCTGGGGGAGTTCAAGGAGGTGGGGGAGTTCAAGGAGCTGGGGGAGTTCAAGGAGGTGGGGGAGTTCAAGGAGATGGGGGAGTTCAAGGCGGTGGGGGAGTTCAAGGAGGTGGGGGAGTTCAAGGAGCTGGGGGAGTTCAAGGAGCTGGGGGAGTTCAAGGAGCTGGGGGAGTTCAAGGAGGTGGGGGAGTTCAAGGAGCTGGGGGAGTTCAAGGAGGTGGGGGAGTTCAAGGAGGTGGGGGAGTTCAAGGAGATGGGGGAGTTCAAGGCGGTGGGGGAGTTCAAGGCGGTGGGTAAGAAGAACATGTACATAATGTGTAAAAGTGTCCCGTGCTTCTTCCTTGGAAGGGGTAAAATCGATGAGGTGGGCGGGTGTGTTTGGTCCAGCTGCCTCCCCAAAAGGCTGTTGGCGATCATTAAACAAACTGCCTATTTAAAACAGCTGACCTACAATGGAGGATAATACATGGAGCCATAGACACCAATATGCATCTGCTACACCTGGTTCCTCCTGTTGGGGAGGGGTGTCCATTCTGCATCTGGTACACCTGGATCCTACTGTTGGGGAGGGGTGTCCATTCTGCATCTGGTACACCTGGATCCTCCTGTTGGGGAGGGGTGTCCATTCTGCATCTGGTACACCTGGACCCTCCTGTTGGGGAGGGGTGTCCATTCTGCATCTGGTACACCTGGATCCTCCTGTTGGGGAGGGGTGTCCAATATGTATCTGGTACACCTGGACCCTACTGTTGGGGAGGGGTGTCCATTCTGCATCTGGTACACCTGGACCCTCCTGTTGGTGAGGGGTGTCCAATATGTATCTGGTATACCTGGACCCTACTGTTGGGGAGGGGTGTCCAATATGTATCTGGTACACCTGGATCCTACTGTTGGGGAGGGGTGTCCATTCTGTGTTGAAGGAGTTTCAGAGTCTGAAACTCTGGCACATCTGTATTTACTGTGTCCCAGGTTGGTCGGGATGATTGAACTGATCACTGATTGGTTCTCAACATTGGGAGAGGTTTTCTCTTCCCAAATGTTTATATTTGGGCGAAAGTCCAGGTTTAGTCAATAGGGTGTACTTGTGTTGCTTAATTTTGTGTTAGGGGCAGCAAAATTAGCGATATGGAAGACCCAAAAGAACAGCATTCGGGGACAGGGGTCTGTGGATGTGATGGGAATGCTGGAGGGGATACTGGTAGCGAGACTGAGAGTTGAGGTTGCCTGTTACAATCTCTCCCTCTCTCTCTCTCTCTCTCTCTCTCCCCCTTGCCCTCTCTCTCCCTCTCCCCCTCTCCCCCCTCTCTCTCTCTCTCTCTCTCTCTCTCTGTGTCTCTCTCTCTCTCTCTCTCTCTCTCTGTCTTTCTCTCTGTCTCTCTCTCTGACTCTCTCCATCTCTGTCTCTGTCTCTCTCTCTCTCTCTCTCTCTCTCTCTCTCTCTCTCTGTCTCTCTCTCTCTCTCTGTCTCTCTCTCTCTCTCTGTCTCTCTCTCTCTCTCTCTGTCTCTCTCTCTCTCTCTCTCTGTCTCTCTCTCTCTCTCTCTCTCTCTCTCTCTCTCTCTCTCTCTCTCTGTCTCTCTCTCTCTCTCTCTCAATTCAATTTGCTTTATTGGCATGACATATCAATATACATAATGCCAAAGCTTACTTTGGAGATTTACAATATTAACATAATTAATATAATAATAATCAATATTGTCAATGGGACAACAGCGATAATAAAGGGCAGGTTGGTTGGTCTGTCAGACACGGTCCCTCATCTTATGCCAGGCAGCAATGTAGTGGTCTGTCAGACACAGTCCCTCATCTTATGCCAGGCAGCAATGTAGTGGTCTGTCAGACACGGTCCCTCATCTTATGCCAGGCAGCAATGTAGTGGTCTGTCAGACACGGTCCCTCATCTTATGCCAGGCAGCAATGTAGTGGTCTGTCAGACACGGTCCCTCATCTTATGCCAGGCAGCAATGTAGTGGTCTGTCAGACACGGTCCCTCATCTTATGGCAGGCAGCAATGTAGTGGTCTGTCAGACACGGTCCCTCATCTTATGCCAGGCAGCAATGTAGTGGTCTGTCAGACACGGTCCCTCATCTTATGCCAGGCAGCAATGCCTGTAGTAGTGCGCTGCCAACCCACAGCTCTCTGCGTCCTCCCCCAACAGGACAGGTAGACTATCCTCATCAGAGAGGTCTTTGAAATCTTGAATAAGGGTTTCAAATTTGGGAAAATGACATTCTCTAATTGTTTTATATTTTTGACATTTTGTCAGGAAATGCAGCTCCGTCTCGGGTTCTGCTGTGGTACAGTGGTTGCACAGCCTTTCCTCTACAGGGAGCCAGGTTTTCATCTCAATGGCAAGGCTGTGCTCACTGAGCCTGTTTTATTTGTATTTCCCCTTTATTTAACCAGGTCGGCCAGTTGAGAACAAGTTCTCATTTACAACTGAAACCAAGATAAAACAAAGCAGTGTGACAAAAAACAACAACACAGAGTTACACATGGAATAAACAACAGTCAATAACACAATAGAAAATCTGTGCAAATGAAGTAAGGAGGTAAGGCAATAAATAGGCCATAGTGGTGAAGTCATTACAATAAAGCAAACGAACACTGGAGTGACAGATGTTGTTTTCTGCTGTCTTCAACCAAGATCTCAGCGATCACTGCCTCATTGCCTGCATCCGTAATGGGTCAGCGGTCAAACGACCTCCTCTCATCACTGTCAAACGCTCCCTGAAACACCTCAGCGAGCAGGTCTTTCTAATCGACCTGGCCCGGGTATCCTGGAAGGATATTGACCTCATTCCGTCAGTAGAGGATGCTTGGTTATTCTTTAAAAGTGCTTTCCTCACCATCTTAATATATAAGCATGCCCCATTCAAAAAAATGTAGAACTAAGAACAGATATAGCCCTTGGTTCACTCCAGACCTGACTGCCCTTGACCAGCACAAAAACATCCTGTGGCGTTCTGCATTAGCATCGAACAGCCCCCGCGATATGCAACTTTTCAGGGAAGTTAGAAACCAATATACACAGGCAGTTAGGAAAGCTAAGGCTACGGAAGGAGGGTTGTATGGCATTGAAGCTCGTCTGGAGGTTTGTTAACACAGAGTCCAAAGAAGGGCCAGAAGTATACAGAATAGTGTCGTCTGCGTAGAGGTGGATCAGAGAATCACCAGCAGCAAGAGCGACATCATTGATGTATACAGAGAAAAGAGTCGGCCCGAGAATTGAACCCTGTGGCACACCCATAGAGACTGCCAGAGGTCCGGACAACAGGCCCTGCGATTTGACACACTGAACTCTATCTGAACTCTAACTCTATCTATTTGGCCATGATCAGTAACCATGGTCAAATAGTTTGCATGTTTGTAGTTTTCCTCTGGACATGTAGGAGAATCTTACAGAACTCTGCATGCAGGGTTTCAATGGGGTGTTTTTGTCTCATTGGGTGAAATCTTGTTTTGCAAGTGGACCCCACACCTCGCTGCCATGAAGTGCAATTGGTTCAATGACATATTCAATTCGTTTTTCAATTTGAATTAGTTTTTTAATGGCGTAGAATACCCTGCGTGCTTTCTCTCTCAGCTCATTCACTGCCTCGTTAAGGTGTCCAGTTGAGCTTATTTAAACCTCAGTAATTGTAGTGTGTACAGTATTCTATATATTTAAACCTCAGTAATTGTAGTGTGTTCAGTACTCTATATATTTAAACCTCAGTAATTGTAGTGTGTACAGTACTCTATATATTTAAACCTCAGTAACTGTAGTGTGTACAGTACTCTATATATTTAAACCTCAGTAATTGTAGTGTGTTCAGTACTCTATATATTTAAACCTCAGTAATTGTAGTGTGTACAGTACTCTATATATTTAAACCTCA
>NC_092155.1:3877717-3902717 GCF_045791955.1 Oncorhynchus clarkii lewisi | reverse complement strand
CACTACGACCCAACACTATAGAGGGTGGGAGAGAGAACCTCACTACGGCCCAACACTATAGAGGGAGGGAGAGAGAACCTCACTACGACCCAACACTATAGAGGGAGGGAGAGAGAACCTCACTACGACCCAACACTATAGAGGGAGGGAGAGAGAACCTCACTACGACCCAACACTATAGAGGGAGGGAGAGATAACCTCACTACGACCCAACACTATAGAGGGAGGGAGAGAGCACCTCACTACGACCCAACACTATAGAGGGAGGGAGAGAGAACCTCACTACGACCCAACACTATAGAGGGAGGGAGAGAGAACCTCACTACGACCCAACACTATAGAGGGAGGGAGAGAGAACCTCACTACGACCCAACACTATAGAGGGAGGGAGAGAGAACCTCACTACGACCCAACACTATAGAGTGAGGGAGGGAGCACCTCACTACGACCCAACACTATAGAGGGAGGGAGAGAGAACCTCACTACGACCCAACACTATAGAGGGAGGGAGAGAGAACCTCACTACGACCCAACACTATAGAGGGAGGGAGAGAGAACCTCACTACGGCCCAACACTATAGAGGGAGGGAGAGAGAACCTCACTACGACCCAACACTATAGAGGGAGGGAGAGAGAACCTCACTACGACCCAACACAATAGAGGGAGGGAGAGAGAACCTCACTACGACCCAACACTATAGAGGGAGGGAGAGAGAACCTCACGATGACCCAACACTATAGAGGGAGGGAGAGAGAACTTCACTACGACCCAACACTATAGAGGGAGGTAGAGAGAACCTCACTACGACCCAACACTATAGAGGGAGGTAGAGAGAACCTCACTACGACCCAACACTATAGAGGGAGGGAGAGAGAACCTCACTACGACCCAACACTATAGAGGAAGGGAGAGAGCACCTCACTACGACCCAACACTATAGAGGGAGGGAGAGAGAACCTCACTACGACCCAACACTATAGAGGGAGGGAGAGAGAACCTCACTACGACCCAACACTATAGAGGGAGGGAGAGAGCACCTCACTACGACCCAACACTATAGAGGGAGGGAGAGAGAACCTCACTACGACCCAACACTATAGAGGGAGGGAGAGAGAACCTCACTACGACCCAACACTATAAAGGGAGGGAGAGAGAACCTCACTACGGCCCAACACTATAGAGGGTAGGGAGAGAGAACCTCACTACGACCCAACACTATAGAGGGAGGGAGAGAGAACCTCACTACGACCCAACACTATAGAGGGAGGGAGAGAGAACCTCACTACGACCCAACACTATAGAGGGAGGGAGAGAGAACCTCACTACGACCCAACACTATAGAGGGAGGGAGAGAGAACCTCACTACGACCCAACACTATAGAGTGAGGGAGGGAGCACCTCACTACGACCCAACACTATAGAGGGAGGGAGAGAGAACCTCACTACGACCCAACACTATAGAGGGAGGGAGAGAGAACCTCACTACGACCCAACACTATAGAGGGAGGGAGAGAGAACCTCACTACGGCCCAACACTATAGAGGGAGGGAGAGAGAACCTCACTACGACCCAACACTATAGAGGGAGGGAGAGAGAACCTCACTACGACCCAACACAATAGAGGGAGGGAGAGAGAACCTCACTACGACCCAACACTATAGAGGGAGGGAGAGAGAACCTCACTATGACCCAACACTATAGAGGGAGGGAGAGAGAACTTCACTACGACCCAACACTATAGAGGGAGGTAGAGAGAACCTCACTACGACCCAACACTATAGAGGGAGGTAGAGAGAACCTCACTACGACCCAACACTATAGAGGGAGGGAGAGAGAACCTCACTACGACCCAACACTATAGAGGAAGGGAGAGAGCACCTCACTACGACCCAACACTATAGAGGGAGGGAGAGAGAACCTCACTACGACCCAACACTATAGAGGGAGGGAGAGAGAACCTCACTACGACCCAACACTATAGAGGGAGGGAGAGAGCACCTCACTACGACCCAACACTATAGAGGGAGGGAGAGAGAACCTCACTACGACCCAACACTATAGAGGGAGGGAGAGAGAACCTCACTACGACCCAACACTATAAAGGGAGGGAGAGAGAACCTCACTACGGCCCAACACTATAGAGGGTAGGGAGAGAGAACCTCACTACGACCCAACACTATAGAGGGAGGGAGAGAGAACCTCACTACGACCCAACACTATAGAGGGAGGGAGAGAGAATCTCACTACGACCCAACACTATAGAGGGAGGGAGAGAGAACCTCACTACGACCCAACACTATAGAGGGAGGGAGAGAGAACTTCACTACGACCCAACACTATAGAGGGAGGTAGAGAGAACCTCACTACGACCCAACACTATAGAGGGAGGGAGAGAGAACCTCACTACGACCCAACACTATAGAGGGAGGGAGAGAGAACCTCACTACGACCCAACACTATAGAGGGAGGGAGAGAGAACCTCACTACGACCCAACACTATAGAGGGAGGGAGAGAGAACCTCACTACGACCCAACACTATAGAGGGAGGGAGAGAGAACCTCACTACGACCCAACACTATAGAGGGAGGGAGAGAGAACCTCACTACGACCCAACACTATAGAGGGAGGGAGAGAGAACCTCACTACGACCCAACACTATAGAGGGAGGGAGAGAGAACCTCACTACGACCCAACACTATAGAGGGAGGGAGAGAGCACCTCACTACGACCCAACACTATAGAGGGAGGGAGAGAGAACCTCACTACGACCCAACACTATAGAGGGTGCGAGAGAGAACCTCAATACGACCGAACACTATAGAGGGAGGGAGAGAGAACCTCACTACGACCCAACACTATAGAGGGAGGGAGAGAGAACCTCACTACGACCTAACACTATAGAGGGAGGGAGAGAGAACCTCACTACGACCCAACACTATAGAGGGAGGGAGAGAGAACCTCACTATGACCCAACACTATAGAGGGAGGGAGAGAGAACCTCACTACGACCCAACACTATAGAGGGAGGGAGAGAGAACCTCACTACGACCCAACACTATAGAGGGAGGGAGAGAGAACCTCAATACGACCGAAAACTATAGAGGGAGGGAGAGAGAACCTCACTACGACCCAACACTATAGAGGGAGGGAGAGAGAACCTCACTACGACCCAACACTATAGAGGGAGGGAGAGAGAACCTCACTATGACCCAACACTATAGAGGGAGGGAGAGAGAACCTCACTAAGGCCCAACACTATAGAGGGAGGGAGAGAGAACCTCACTACGACCCAACACTATAGAGGGAGGGAGAGAGAACCTCACTATGACCCAACACTATAGAGGGAAGGAGAGAGAACCTCACTATGACCCAACACTATAGAGGGAGGGAGAGAGAACCTCTCTACGACCCAACACTATAGAGGGAGGGAGAGAGAACCTCACTACGACCCAACACTATAGAGGGAGGGAGAGAGAACCTCACTACGACCCAACACTATAGAGGGAGGGAGAGAGAACCTCACTACGACCCAACACTATAGAGGGAGGGAGAGAGAACCTCACTACGACCCAACACTATAGAGGGAGGGAGAGAGAACCTCACTACGACCCAACACTATAGAGGGAGGGAGAGAGAACCTCACTACGACCCAACTCTATAGAGAGAGGGAGAGAGAACCTCACTACGACCCAACACTATAGAGGGAGGGAGAGAGAACCTCACTACGACCCAACACTATAGAGGGAGGGAGAGAGAACCTCACTACGACCCAACACTATAGAGGGAGGGAGAGAGAACCTCACTACGACCCAACACTATAGAGGGAGGGAGAGAGAACCTCACTACGGCCCAACACTATAGAGGGAGGGAGAGAGAACCTCACTACGACCCAACACTATAGAGGGAGGGAGAGAGAACCTCACTACGACCCAACACTATAGAGGGAGGGAGAGAGAACCTCACTACGACCCAACACTATAGAGGGAGGGAGAGAGAACCTCACTACGACCCAACACTATAGAGGGAGGGAGAGAGAACTTCACTACGACCCAACACTATAGAGGGAGGTAGAGAGAACCTCACTACGACCCAACACTATAGAGGGAGGGAGAGAGCACCTCACTACGACCCAACACTATAGAGGGAGGGAGAGAGAACCTCACTACGAACCAACACTATAGAGGGAGGGAGAGAGAACCTCACTACGACCCAACACTATAGAGGGAGGGAGAGAGAACCTCAATACGACCGAAAACTATAGAGGGAGGGAGAGAGAACCTCACTACGACCCAACACTATAGAGGGAGGGAGAGAGAACCTCACTACGACCCAACACTATAGAGGGAGGGAGAGAGAACCTCACTATGACCCAACACTATAGAGGGAGGGAGAGAGAACCTCACTAAGGCCCAACACTATAGAGGGAGGGAGAGAGAACCTCACTACGACCCAACACTATAGAGGGAGGGAGAGAGAACCTCACTATGACCCAACACTATAGAGGGAAGGAGAGAGAACCTCACTATGACCCAACACTATAGAGGGAGGGAGAGAGAACCTCTCTACGACCCAACACTATAGAGGGAGGGAGAGAGAACCTCACTACGACCCAACACTATAGAGGGAGGGAGAGAGAACCTCACTACGACCCAACACTATAGAGGGAGGGAGAGAGAACCTCACTACGACCCAACACTATAGAGGGAGGGAGAGAGAACCTCACTACGACCCAACACTATAGAGGGAGGGAGAGAGAACCTCACTACGACCCAACACTATAGAGGGAGGGAGAGAGAACCTCACTACGACCCAACTCTATAGAGAGAGGGAGAGAGAACCTCACTACGACCCAACACTATAGAGGGAGGGAGAGAGAACCTCACTACAACCCAACACTATAGAGGGAGGGAGAGAGAACCTCACTACGACCCAACACTATAGAGGGAGGGAGAGAGAACCTCACTACGACCCAACACTATAGAGGGAGGGAGAGAGAACCTCACTACGACCGAACAATATAGAGGGAGGGAGAGAGAACCTCACTACGACCCAACACTATAGAGGGAGGGAGGGAGAACCTCACTACGACCCAACACTATAGAGGGAGGGAGAGAGAACCTCACTACGACCCAACACTATAGAGGGTGGGAGAGAGAACCTCACTACGGCCCAACACTATAGAGGGAGGGAGAGAGAACCTCACTACGACCCAACACTATAGAGGGAGGGAGAGAGAACCTCACTACGACCCAACACTATAGAGGGAGGGAGAGAGAACCTCACTACGACCCAACACTATAGAGGGAGGGAGAGATAACCTCACTACGACCCAACACTATAGAGGGAGGGAGAGAGAACCTCACTACGACCCAACACTATAGAGGGAGGGAGAGAGAACCTCAATACGGCCCAACACTATAGAGGGAGGGAGAGAGAACCTCACTACGACCCAACACTATAGAGGGAGGGAGAGAGAACCTCACTACGACCCAACACTATAGAGGGAGGGAGAGAGAACCTCACTACGACCCAACACTATAGAGGGAGGTAGAGAGAACCTCACTACGACCCAACACTATAGAGGGAGGGAGAGAGAACCTCACTACGACCCAACACTATAGAGGGAGGGAGAGAGAACCTCACTACGACCCAACACTGTAGAGGGAGGGAGAGAGCACCTCACTACGACCCAACACTATAGAGGGAGGGAGAGAGAACCTCACTACGACCCAACACTATAGAGGGAGGGAGAGAGAACCTCACTACGACCCAACACTATAGAGGGAGGGAGAGAGCACCTCACTACGACCCAACACTATAGAGGGAGGGAGAGAGAACCTCACTACGACCCAACACTATAGAGGGAGGGAGAGAGAACCTCACTACGACCCAACACTATAAAGGGAGGGAGAGAGAACCTCACTACGGCCCAACACTATAGAGGGTAGGGAGAGAGAACCTCACTACGACCCAACACTATAGAGGGAGGGAGAGAGAACCTCACTACGACCCAACACTATAGAGGGAGGGAGAGAGAACCTCACTACGACCCAACACTATAGAGGGAGGGAGAGAGAACCTCACTACGACCCAACACTATAGAGGGAGGGAGAGAGAACTTCACTACGACCCAACACTATAGAGGGAGGTAGAGAGAACCTCACTACGACCCAACACTATAGAGGGAGGGAGAGAGAACCTCACTACGACCCAACACTATAGAGGGAGGGAGAGAGAACCTCACTACGACCCAACACTATAGAGGGAGGGAGAGAGAACCTCACTACGACCCAACACTATAGAGGGAGGGAGAGAGAACCTCACTACGACCCAACACTATAGAGGGAGGGAGAGAGAACCTCACTACGACCCAACACTATAGAGGGAGGGAGAGAGAACCTCACTACGACCCAACACTATAGAGGGAGGGAGAGAGAACCTCACTACGACCCAACACTATAGAGGGAGGGAGAGAGAACCTCACTACGACCCAACACTATAGAGGGAGGGAGAGAGCACCTCACTACGACCCAACACTATAGAGGGAGGGAGAGAGAACCTCACTACGACCCAACACTATAGAGGGAGGGAGAGATAACCTCACTACGACCCAACACTATAGAGGGAGGGAGAGAGAACCTCACTACGACCCAACACTATAGAGGGAGGGAGAGAGAACCTCACTACGACCCAACACTATAGAGGGAGGGAGAGAGAACCTCACTACGACCCAACACTATAGAGGGAGGGAGAGAGAACCTCACTACGACCCAACACTATAGAGGGAGGGAGAGAGAACCTCACTACGGCCCAACACTATAGAGGGAGGGAGAGAGAACCTCACTACGACCCAACACTATAGAGGGAGGGAGAGAGAACCTCACTACGACCCAACACTATAGAGGGAGGGAGAGAGAACCTCACTACGACCCAACACTATAGAGGGAGGGAGAGAGAACTTCACTACGACCCAACACTATAGAGGGAGGTAGAGAGAACCTCACTACGACCCAACACTATAGAGGGAGGGAGAGAGAACCTCACTACGACCCAACACTATAGAGGGAGGGAGAGAGAACCTCACTACGACCCAACACTATAGAGGGAGGGAGAGAGAACCTCACTACGACCCAACACTATAGAGGGAGGGAGAGAGAACCTCACTACGACCCAACACTATAGAGGGAGGGAGAGAGAACCTCACTACGACCCAACACTATAGAGGGAGGGAGAGAGAACCTCACTACGACCCAACACTATAGAGGGAGGGAGAGAGAACCTCACTACGACCCAACACTATAGAGGGAGGGAGAGAGAACCTCACTACGACCCAACACTATAGAGGGAGGGAGAGAGAACCTCACTACGACCCAACACTATAGAGGGAGGGAGAGAGAACCTCACTACGACCCAACACTATAGAGGGAGGGAGAGAGAACCTCACTACGACCCAACACTATAGAGGGAGGGAGAGAGCACCTCACTACGACCCAACACTATAGAGGGAGGGAGAGAGAACCTCACTACGACCCAACACTATAGAGGGTGGGAGAGAGGACCTCAATACGACCGAACACTATAGAGGGAGGGAGAGAGAACCTCACTACGACCCAACACTATAGAGGGAGGGAGAGAGAACCTCACTACGACCCAACACTATAGAGGGAGGGAGAGAGAACCTCACTACGACCCAACACTATAGAGGGAGGGAGAGAGAACCTCACTACGACCCAACACTATAGAGGGAGGGAGAGAGAACCTCACTACGACCCAACACTATAGAGGGAGGGAGAGAGAACCTCACTACGACCCAACACTATAGAGGGAGGGAGAGAGAACCTCACTACGACCCAACACTATAGAGGGAGGGAGAGAGAACCTCACTACGACCCAACACTATAGAGGGAGGGAGAGAGAACCTCACTACGACCCAACACTATAGAGGGAGGGAGAGAGAACCTCACTACGACCCAACACTATAGAGGGAGGGAGAGAGAACCTCACTACGACCCAACACTATAGAGGGAGGGAGAGAGAACCTCACTACGACCCAACACTATAGAGGGAGGGAGAGAGAACCTCACTACGACCCAACACTATAGAGGGAGGGAGAGAGAACCTCACTACGACCCAACACTATAGAGGGAGGGAGAGAGCACCTCACTACGACCCAACACTATAGAGGGAGGGAGAGAGAACCTCACTACGACCCAACACTATAGAGGGTGGGAGAGAGAACCTCAATACGACCGAACACTATAGAGGGAGGGAGAGAGAACCTCACTACGACCCAACACTATAGAGGGAGGGAGAGAGAACCTCACTACGACCCAACACTATAGAGGGAGGGAGAGAGAACCTCACTACGACCTAACACTATAGAGGGAGGGAGAGAGAACCTCACTACGACCCAACACTATAGAGGGAGGGAGAGAGAACCTCACTATGACCCAACACTATAGAGGGAGGGAGTGAGAACCTCACTACGACCCAACACTATAGAGGGAGGGAGAGAGAACCTCACTACGACCCAACACTATAGAGGGAGGGAGAGAGAACCTCACTACGACCCAACACTATAGAGGGAGGGAGAGAGAACCTCACTACGACCCAACACTATAGAGGGAGGGAGAGAGAACCTCACTACGACCCAACACTATAGAGGGAGGGAGAGAGAACCTCACTACGACCCAACACTATAGAGGGAGGGAGAAAGACGGACAGAGAAGGCCTCCCTCTTCCTGTTTACCTCAAACACACTGAAACAGCAGGGTTTTGAAAGCTGTGTGGAGCCACACAGATTGGAATCGTTTCCCTTCTGTTCTAACCTACAAAATTGACAAATCTGCTGTCCTTGGTTGCTTTCCACAGAAAGCTCCGTCCTGACAGCTCCGTCCTGACAGCTCCATCCTGACAGTTCCAACCTGACAGCTCCAACCTAATAGCTCCAACCTTACAGCTCCAACCTGATAGTTCCATCCTGACAGCTACATCTTGACAGTTCCAACCTGACAGCTCCATCCTGACAGCTCCAACCTGACAGTTCCAACCTGACAGTTCCATCCTGACAGCTCCATCCTGACAGCTCCATCCTGACAGTTCCAACCTGACAGTTCCATCCTGACAGCTCGAACCTGATAGCTCAGTCCTGACTCTTCCATCCTGACATTTCCATCCTGACAGTTCCATCCTGACTATTCCAACCTGACAGCTCCGTCCTGACAGCTTCGTCCTGACAGCTCCATCTTGACAGCTCCATCCTGACAGCTCGATCCTGACAGCTCCATCCTGACAGCTCCATCCTGACAGTTCCAACCTGACAGTTCCATCCTGACAGTTCCATCCTGACTATTCCAACCTGACAGCTCCGTCCTGACAGCTTCGTCCTGACAGCTCCATCTTGACAGCTCCATCCTGACAGCTCGATCCTGACAGCTCCATCCTGACAGCTCCATCCTGACAGTTCCAACCTGACAGTTCCATCCTGACAGCTCAAACCTGATAGCTCCGTCTTGACAACTCCGTCCTGACTGCTCCAACCTGACAGCTCCGTCCTGACAGCTCCGTCCTGATAGCTCCGTCTTGACAACTCCGTCCTGACTGCTCCAACCTGACAGCTCCGTCCTGACAGCTCCGTCCTGACAGTTCCAACCTGACAGCTCCATCCTGACAGCTCCATCCTGACAGCTCCATCCTGACAGTTCCAACCTGACAGCTCCATCCTGACAGTTCCAACCTGACAGTTCCGTCCTGACAGGTCCAACCTGACAGTTAAGTCCTGACTATTCCATCCTGACAGTTCCATTCTGACAGTTTCGTCCTGACTATTCCATCCTGACAGTTCCATCCTGACAGTTAAGTCCTGACTATTCCATCCTGACAGTTCCATCCTGACAGTTACGTCCTGACTATTCCATCCTGACAGTTCCGTCTTGACAGTTCCATCCTGACAGTTCCGTCTTGACAGTTACGTCCTGACTATTCCATCCTGACAGTTCCATCCTGACAGTTACGTCCTGACTATTCCATCCTGACAGTTCCGTCTTGACAGTTAAGTCCTGACTATTCCATCCTGACAGTTCCAACCTGACAGTTCCATCCTGACAGTTCCATCCTGACAGTTCCATCCTGACAGTTACGTCCTGACTATTCCATCCTGACAGTTCCATCCTGACAGTTAAGTCCTGACTATTCCATCCTGACAGTTCCATCCTGACAGTTCCATCCTGACAGTTACGTCCTGACTATTCCATCCTGACAGTTCCATCCTGACAGTTAAGTCCTGACTATTCCATCCTGACAGTTCCATCCTGACAGTTACGTCCTGACAGTTACGTCCTGACTATTCCATCCTGACAGTTCTATCCTGACAGTTACGTCCTGACTATTCCATCCTGACAGTTCTATCCTGACAGTTACGTCCTGACTATTCCATCCTGACAGTTCCGTCTTGACTATTGCATCCTGACAGCTCCATCCTGACCGTTCCGTCCTGACTTTTCCAACCTGACCGTTCCGTCCTGACTTTTCCAACCTGACAGTTCCATCTTGACTATTCCAACCTGACAGTTCCATCCTGACAGCTCCGTCTTGACAGCTCCAACATGACAGTTCCATCTTGACAGTTCCATCCTGACAGTTCCATCCTGACACTTCCGTCCTGACTTTTCCATACTGACTATTCCATCCTGACAGTTCCATCCTGACTATTCCATCCTGACTGCTCCATCCTGACAGTTCCATCTTGACAGTTCCATCCTGACTTTTCCATTCTGATAGTTCTATCCTGACTATTCCATCCTGACTTTTCCATCCTGATAGTTCCATCCTGACAGTTCCGTCTTGACAGCTCCAACATGACAGTTCCATCTTGACAGTTCCATCCTGACAGTTCCATCCTGACACTTCCGTCCTGACTTTTCCATACTGACTATTCCATCCTGACAGTTCCATCCTGACTATTCCATCCTGACTGCTCCATCCTGACAGTTCCATCTTGACAGTTCCATCCTGACTTTTCCATTCTGATAGTTCTATCCTGACTATTCCATCCTGACTTTTCCATCCTGATAGTTCCATCCTGACAGTTCCGTCCTCACTTTTCCAACCTGACAGCTCCAACCTGACAGCTCCAACGTGACAGCTCCAACCTGACAACTCCAACCTGACAGCTCCATCCTGACAACTCCATCCTGACAGTTCCATCCTGACAGCACCATCCTGACAGTTTCGTCCTGACAGTTCCATCCTGACAGCTCCATCCTGACAGTTTCGTCCTGACAGTTCCATCCTGACAGCACCATCCTGACAGTTTCGTCCTGACAGTTCCATCCTGACAGTTCCATCCTGACAGCTACATCCTGACAGTTCCATCCTGACAGCACCATCCTGACAGTTTCGTCCTGACAGTTCCATCCTGACAGCTCCGTCCTGACAGTTCCAACCTGACAGTTCCGTCCTGACAGCTCCGTCCTGACAGTTCCAACCTGACATTTCCAACCTGACAGTTCCGTCCCGACAGCTCCATCCTGACAGTTCCAACCTGACAGTTCCATCCTGACAGTTCCATCCTGATAGTTCCATCCTGACAGCTCCATCCTGACAGTTCCATGCTGACAGTTCCATCCTGACAGTTCCATCCTGACAGTTCCAACCTGACAGTTCCAACCTAACTGTTCCATCCTGACAGTTCCATCCTGACAGTTCCATCCTGACAGCTCCATCCTGACAGTTCCATCCTGACAGTTCCAACCTGACAGTTCCAACCTAACAGTTCCATCCTGACAGTTCCATCCTGACAGTTCCATCCTGACAGCTCCATCCTGACAGTTCCATCCTGACAGTACCAACCTGACAGTTCCAACCTGACAGTTCCAACCTGACAGCTCAAATCAAATGTATTTATATATCCCTTCTTACATCAGCTGATATCTCAATTGCTGTACAGGAACCCAGCCTATAACCCCGAACAGCAAGCAATGCAGGTGTAGAAGCACGGTGGCTTGGAAAAACTCCCTAGAAAGGCCAAAACCTAGGAAGAAACCTAGAGAGGAACCAGGCTATGACGGGTGGCTAGTCCTCTTCTGGCTGTGCCGGGTGGAGATTATAACAGAACATGGCCAAGATGTTCAAATGTTCATAAATGACCAGCATGGTCAAATAATAATAATCACAGTAGTTGTCGAGGGTGTAGCAAGTCAGCACCTCAGGAGTAAATGTCAGTTGGCTTTTCATAGCCGATCATTCAGAATATCTCTACGGCTCCTGCTGTCTCTAGAGAGTTGAAACCAGCAGGTCTGGAACAGGTAGCACGTGCGGTGAACAGGTCAGGGTTCCATAGCCGCAGGCAGAACAGTTGAAACTGGAGCAGCAGCACGACCAGCTGGACTGGGGACAGCAAGGAGTCATCATGTCAGGTAGTCCTGGGGCATGGTCCTAGGGCTCAGGTCCTCCGAGAGAGAGAAAGAAAGAGAGAAAGAGAATGAGAGAGAGCATACTTAAATTCACACAGGACACCGGATAAGACAGGAGAAGTACTCCAGATAAAACAGACTGACCCTCAAGAGACCCCTCCAGTTCCTTCCTGACAGCTCCAACCTGACAGTTCCATCCTGACAGCTCCATCCTGACAGCTCCATCCTGACAGCTCCATCCTGACAGCTCCAACCTGACAGTTTCATCCTGACAGTTCCATCCTGACAGCTCCAACCTGACAGTTCCATCCTGACAGCTCCAACCTGACAGCTCCATCCTGACAGCTACATCCTGACAGTTCCATCCTGACAGCTCCATCCTGACAGCTCCAACCTCACAGTTCCATCCTGCCAGCTCCAACCTGCCAGCTCCATCCTGACAGCTCCATCCTGACAGCTCCAACCTGACAGTTCCATCCTGACAGTTCCAACCTGACAGCTCCAACCTGACAGTTCCATCCTGACAGTTCCATCCTGACAGTTCCATCCTGACTGCTCCATCCTGACAGTTCCATCCTGACAGTTCCAACCTCTAGTTTCAGTAGATTTGAGTACACTAAAATCTACCTGTCTGTATTTTCAGACCGATCGAGGTGGTTTTGCAAACTGAATAGTCCATATTCACAATATTGGCACAATTGATCATCCAACCCAGGAACTAATCAGCTGTATCTTGTATCATTACATCTGTCCATATCATTACCAGACTGCTGGGTGGCCAGATGTTCAGATGATCAATTCCTCTTTATCTGGCCAGAAACTGCTTGTTGCTGGTATTGCAGATATATTGAACAGTCAAACAGAGGGAACGGATCGGTCCACAGAGGGAACTGATCGGGCAGCTGGGGGAACGGATCGGTCAGCAGAGGGAACGGATCGGTCCTCAGAGAGAACGGATTGGTAGCAGAGGGAACGGATCGGTTGCAAAGGGAACGGATCGGTCAGCAGGGGGAACGGATCGGTCAGCAGAGGGAACGGATCGGTCAGCAGAGGGAACGGATCGGTCAGCAGGGGGAGCGGCTCGGTCAGCAGAGGGAACGGATCGGTCAGCAGGGGGAACGGATCGGTCAGCAGAGGGAACGGATCGGTCAGCAGAGGGAACGGATCGGTCAGCAGGGGGAGCGGCTCGGTCAGCAGAGGGAACGGATTGGTCAGCAGGGGAACGGCTCGGTCCACAGAGGGAACGGATCGGTCAGCAGGGGGAACGGCTCGGTCAGCAGAGGGAATGGATTGGTCAGCAGAGGGAACGGATCGGTCCGCAGAGGGAACGGATCGGTCAGCAGAGGGAACGGATCGGTAGCAGAGGGAACGGATCAATAGCAGAGGGAACGGATCGGTAGCATAGGGAACGGATCGGTCGCAGAGGGAACGGATCGGTAGCAGAGGGAACGGATCGGTAGCAGAGGGAACGGATCGGTCAGCAGAGGGAAAGGATCGGTCCACAGAGGGAACGGATCGGTAGCAGAGAGAAATGAACGGTAGCATAGGGAATGGATCGGTCGCAGAGGGAAAGGATCGGTCCACAGAGGGAACGGATCGGTAGCAGAGAGAAATGATCGGTAGCAGAGGGAACTGATCGGTCGCAGAGGGAACGGATCGGTAGCAGAGGGAGCGGATCGGTAGCAGAGGGAACGGATCGGTCAGCAGAGGGAAAGGATCGGTCCACAGAGGGAACGGATCGGTAGCAGAGAGAAATGAACGGTAGCAGAGGGAACGGATCGGTCGCAGAGGGAAAGGATCGGTCCACAGAGGGAACGGAATGGTCAGCAGAGGGAATGGATCGGTCAGCAGGGGGAACTGATCGGTCAGCAGAGGGAACGGATCGGTCAGCAGAGGGAACGGATCGGTCAGCAGGGGGAGCGGCTCGGTCAGCAGAGGGAACGGATCGGTCAGCAGGGGGAACGGCTCGGTCCACAGAGGGAACGGATCGGTCAGCAGAGGGAACGGATCGGTCAGCAGGGGGAACGGCTCGGTCAGCAGAGGGAACGGATCGGTCAGCAGAGGGAACGGATCGGTAGCAGAGGGAACGGATCGGTAAGAGAGGGAACGGATCGGTAGCAGAGGGAAAGGATTGGTAGCAGAGGGAACGGATCGGTCGCATAGGGAACGGATCGGTCGCATAGGGAACGGATCGGTAGCAGAGGGAACGGATCGGTCAGCAGGGGGAGCGGCTCGGTCAGCAGAGGGAACGGATCGGTCAGCAGGGGGAACGGCTCGGTCCACAGAGGGAACGGATCGGTCAGCAGAGGGAACGGATCGGTCAGCAGGGGGAACGGCTCGGTCAGCAGAGGGAACGGATCGGTCAGCAGAGGGAACGGATCGGTAGCAGAGGGAACGGATCGGTAAGAGAGGGAACGGATCGGTAGCAGAGGGAAAGGATCGGTAGCAGAGGGAACGGATCGGTCGCATAGGGAACGGATCGGTCGCATAGGGAACGGATCGGTAGCGGAGGGAACGGATCGGTAGCAGAGGGAACGGATCGGTCAGCAGAGGGAACGGATCGGTCAGCAGAGGGAACGGATCGGTAGCAGAGGGAACGGATCGGTCGCATAGGGAACGGATCGGTCGCAGAGGGAACGGATCGGTAGCAGAGGGAACGGATGTGTAGCAGAGGGAACGGATCGGTCAGCAGAGGGAAAGGATCGGTCCACAGAGGGAACGGATCGGTAGCAGAGAGAAATGAACGGTAGCATAGGGAACGGATCGGTCGCAGAGGGAAAGGATCGGTCCACAGAGGGAATGGAATGGTAGCAGAGAGAAATGATCGGTAGCAGAGGAAACGGATCGGTCGCAGAGGGAATGGATCGGTAGCAGAGGGAATGGATCGGTAGCAGAGGGAACGGATCGGTCGCAGAGGGAACGGATCAGTAGCAGAGAGAAATGAGCGGTAGCAGAGGGAACGGATCGGTCGCAGAGGGAAAGGATCGGTCCACAGAGGGAACGGATCGGTAGGAGAGAGAAATGATCAGTAGCAGAGGGAACGGATCGGTCAGCAGAGGGAAAGGATCGGTCCACAGAGGGAACGGATCGGTAGCAGAGAGAAATGAACGGTAGCAGAGGGAAAGGATTGGTCCACAGAGGGAACGGATCGGTAGCAGAGAGAAATGATCGGTAGCAGAGGGAACGGATCGGTCAGCAGAGGGAAAGGATCGGTCCACAGAGGGAACGGATCGGTAGCAGAGAGAAATGAACGGTAGCATAGGGAACGGATCGGTCGCAGAGGGAAAGGATCGGTCCACAGAGGGAACGGATCGGTAGCAGAGAGAAATGATCGGTAGCAGAGGGAACTGATCGGTCGCAGAGGGAACGGATCGGTAGCAGAGGGAGCGGATCGGTAGCAGAGGGAACTGATCGGTCAGCAGAGGGAAAGGATCGGTCCACAGAGGGAACGGATCGGTCGCATAGGGAACGGATCGGTAGTAGAGGGAACGGATCGGTAGCAGAGGGAACGGATCGGTCAGCAGAGGGAACGGATCGGTCAGCAGGGGGAGCGGCTCGGTCAGCAGAGGGAACGGATCGGTAAGCAGGGGGAACGGCTCGGTCCACAGAGGGAACGGATCGGTCAGCAGAGGGAACGGATCGGTCAGCAGGGGGAGCGGCTCGGTCAGCAGGGGGAACGGCTCGGTCCACAGAGGGAACGGATCGGTCAGCAGAGGGAACGGATCGGTCAACAGGGGGAGCGGCTCGGTCAGCAGGGGGAACGGCTCGGTCCACAGAGGGAACGGATCGGTCAGCAGGGGGAACGGCTCGGTCCACAGAGGGAACGGATCGGTAGCAGAGGGAACGGATCGGTAGCAGAGGGAACGGATCGGTCCACAGAGGGAATGGAATGGTAGCAGAGAGAAATGATCGGTAGCAGAGGGAACGGATCGGTCGCAGAGGGAATGGATCGGTAGCAGAGGGAATGGATCGGTCGCAGAGGGAACGGATCGGTCGCAGAGGGAACGGATCGGTAGCAGAGAGAAATGAGCGGTAGCAGAGGGAACGGATCGGTCGCAGAGGGAAAGGATCGGTCCACAGAGGGAACGGATCGGTCGCATAGGGAACGGATCGGTAGTAGAGGGAACGGATCGGTAGCAGAGGGAACGGATCGGTCAGCAGAGGGAACGGATCGGTCAGCAGGGGGAGCGGCTCGGTCAGCAGAGGGAACGGATCGGTAAGCAGGGGGAACGGCTCGGTCCACAGAGGGAACGGATCGGTCAGCAGAGGGAACGGATCGGTCAGCAGGGGGAGCGGCTCGGTCAGCAGGGGGAACGGCTCGGTCCACAGAGGGAACGGATCGGTCAGCAGAGGGAACGGATCGGTCAACAGGGGGAGCGGCTCGGTCAGCAGGGGGAACGGCTCGGTCCACAGAGGGAACGGATCGGTCAGCAGGGGGAACGGCTCGGTCCACAGAGGGAACGGATCGGTAGCAGAGGGAACGGATCGGTAGCAGAGGGAACGGATCGGTCCACAGAGGGAATGGAATGGTAGCAGAGAGAAATGATCGGTAGCAGAGGGAACGGATCGGTCAGCAGAGGGAACGGATCGGTCAGCAGGGGGGGCGGCTCAGTCAGCAGAGGGAACGGATCGGTCAGCAGGGGGAACGGCTCGGTCCACAGAGGGAACGGATCGGTCAGCAGAGGGAAAGGATCGGTCAGCAGGGGGAACGGATCGGTCAGCAGAGGGAACGGATCGGTCAGCAGAGGGAACGGATCGGTAGCAGAGGGAAAGGATCGGTAGCAGAGGGAACGGATCGGTAGCAGAGGGAAAGGATCGGTTGCAGAGGGAACGGATCGGTCAGCAGAGGGAACAGATCGGTAGCAGAGGGAACTGATCAGTCCACAGAGGGAACGGATCGGTAGCAGAGGGAACGGATCGGTCAGCAGAGGGAACGGATCGGTCAGCAGGGGGGGCGGCTCAGTCAGCAGAGGGAACGGATCGGTCAGCAGGGGGAACGGCTCGGTCCACAGAGGGAACGGATCGGTCAGCAGAGGGAAAGGATCGGTCAGCAGGGGGAACGGATCGGTCAGCAGAGGGAACGGATCGGTCAGCAGAGGGAACGGATCGGTAGCAGAGGGAAAGGATCGGTAGCAGAGGGAACGGATCGGTAGCAGAGGGAAAGGATCGGTTGCAGAGGGAACGGATCGGTCAGCAGAGGGAACGGATCGATCAGCAGAGGGAACAGATCGGTAGCAGAGGGAACAGGTCAGTCAGCAGAGGGAAAGGATTGGTCAGCAGAGGGAACGGATCGGTCAGCAGAGGGAAATGATCGGTCCACAGAGGGAACTGATCGGTAGCAGAGAGAAATGATCGGTAGCAGAGGGTACGGATCGGTCGCAGAGGGGACGGATCGGTAGCAGAGGGAAAGGATCGGTCGCAGAGGGAACGGATCGGTAGCAGAGGGAAAGGATCGGTCAGCAGAGGGAAAGGATCGGTCCACAGAGGGAACGGATCGGTAGCAGAGGGAACGAATCGGTCAGCAGAGGGAAAGGATCAGTCCACAGAGGGAACGGATCGGTAGCAGAGGGAACGGATCGGTAGCAGAGGGAAAGGATCGGTAGCAGTGGGAACTGATCAGTCCACAGAGGGAACGGATCGGTCGCATAGGGAACGGATCGGTCGCATAGGGAACGGATCGGTAGCAGAGGGAAAGGATCGGTAGCAGAGGGAAAGGATCGGTAGCAGAGGGAACTGATCAGTCCACAGAGGGAACGGATCGGTCGCATAGGGAACGGATCGGTCGCATAGGGAACGGATCGGTCAGCAGAGGGAACGGATCGGTAGCAGAGGGAACGGATCGGTCAGCAGAGGGAACGGATTGGTCAGCTGGGGGAGCGGCTCAGTCAGCAGAGGGAACGGATCGGTCAGCAGGGGGAACGGCTCGGTCCACAGAGGGAACGGATCGGTCAGCAGAGGGAACGGATCGGTCAGCAGAGGGAACGGATCGGTCAGCAGAGGGAACGGATCGGTCAGCAGAGGGAACGGATCGGTCAGCAGAGGGAACGGATCGGTCAGCAGAGGGAACGGATCGGTAGCAGAGGGAACGGATCGGTAGCAGAGGGAACGGATCGGTAGCAGAGGGAAAGGATCGGTAGCAGAGGGAACTGATCAGTCCACAGAGGGAACGGATCGGTCGCATAGGGAACGGATCGGTCGCATAGGGAACGGATCGGTCAGCAGAGGGAACGGATCGGTAGCAGAGGGAAAGGATCGGTCAGCAGAGGGAACGGATTGGTCAGCAGGGGGAGCGGCTCAGTCAGCAGAGGGAACGGATCGGTCAGCAGGGGGAACGGCTCGGTCCACAGAGGGAACGGATCGGTCAGCAGAGGGAACGGATCGGTCAGCAGAGGGAACGGATCGGTCAGGAGAGGGAACGGATCGGTCAGCAGAGGGAACGGATCGGTAGCAGAGGGAACGGATCGGTCGCATAGGGAACGGATCGGTCGCAGAGGGAACGGATCGGTCAGCAGAGGGAACGGATCGGTCAGCAGAGGGAACGGATCGGTAGCAGAGGGAAAGGATCGGTAGCAGAGGGAACGGATCGGTAGCAGAGGGAAAGGATCGGTTGCAGAGGGAACGGATCGGTCAGCAGAGGGAACGGATCGATCAGCAGAGGGAACAGATCGGTAGCAGAGGGAACAGGTCAGTCAGCAGAGGGAAAGGATTGGTCAGCAGAGGGAACGGATCGGTCAGCAGAGGGAAATGATCGGTCCACAGAGGGAACTGATCGGTAGCAGAGAGAAATGATCGGTAGCAGAGGGTACGGATCGGTCGCAGAGGGGACGGATCGGTAGCAGAGGGAAAGGATCGGTTGCAGAGGGAACGGATCGGTAGCAGAGGGAAAGGATCGGTCAGCAGAGGGAAAGGATCGGTCCACAGAGGGAACGGATCGGTAGCAGAGGGAACGAATCGGTCAGCAGAGGGAAAGGATCAGTCCACAGAGGGAACGGATCGGTAGCAGAGGGAACGGATCGGTAGCAGAGGGAACGGATCGGTAGCAGAGGGAAAGGATCGGTAGCAGTGGGAACTGATCAGTCCACAGAGGGAACGGATCGGTCGCATAGGGAACGGATCGGTCGCATAGGGAACGGATCGGTAGCAGAGGGAAAGGATCGGTAGCAGAGGGAAAGGATCGGTAGCAGAGGGAACTGATCAGTCCACAGAGGGAACGGATCGGTCGCATAGGGAACGGATCGGTCGCATAGGGAACGGATCGGTCAGCAGAGGGAACGGATCGGTAGCAGAGGGAACGGATCGGTCAGCAGAGGGAACGGATTGGTCAGCAGGGGGAGCGGCTCAGTCAGCAGAGGGAACGGATCGGTCAGCAGGGGGAACGGCTCGGTCCACAGAGGGAACGGATCGGTCAGCAGAGGGAACGGATCGGTCAGCAGAGGGAACGGATCGGTCAGCAGAGGGAACGGATCGGTCAGCAGAGGGAACGGATCGGTCAGCAGAGGGAACGGATCGGTCAGCAGAGGGAACGGATCGGTAGCAGAGGGAACGGATCGGTAGCAGAGGGAACGGATCGGTAGCAGAGGGAAAGGATCGGTAGCAGAGGGAACTGATCAGTCCACAGAGGGAACGGATCGGTCGCATAGGGAACGGATCGGTCGCATAGGGAACGGATCGGTCAGCAGAGGGAACGGATCGGTAGCAGAGGGAAAGGATCGGTCAGCAGAGGGAACGGATTGGTCAGCAGGGGGAGCGGCTCAGTCAGCAGAGGGAACGGATCGGTCAGCAGGGGGAACGGCTCGGTCCACAGAGGGAACGGATCGGTCAGCAGAGGGAACGGATCGGTCAGCAGAGGGAACGGATCGGTCAGCAGAGGGAACGGATCGGTCAGCAGAGGGAACGGATCGGTAGCAGAGGGAACGGATCGGTCGCATAGGGAACGGATCGGTCGCAGAGGGAACGGATCGGTCAGCAGAGGGAACGGATCGGTCAGCAGAGGGAACGGATCGGTAGCAGAGGGAAAGGATCGGTAGCAGAGGGAACGGATCGGTAGCAGAGGGAAAGGATCGGTTGCAGAGGGAACGGATCGGTCAGCAGAGGGAACGGATCGATCAGCAGAGGGAACAGATCGGTAGCAGAGGGAACAGGTCAGTCAGCAGAGGGAAAGGATTGGTCAGCAGAGGGAACGGATCGGTCAGCAGAGGGAAATGATCGGTCCACAGAGGGAACTGATCGGTAGCAGAGAGAAATGATCGGTAGCAGAGGGTACGGATCGGTCGCAGAGGGGACGGATCGGTAGCAGAGGGAAAGGATCGGTCGCAGAGGGAACGGATCGGTAGCAGAGGGAAAGGATCGGTCAGCAGAGGGAAAGGATCGGTCCACAGAGGGAACGGATCGGTAGCAGAGGGAACGAATCGGTCAGCAGAGGGAAAGGATCAGTCCACAGAGGGAACGGATCGGTAGCAGAGGGAACGGATCGGTAGCAGAGGGAACGGATCGGTAGCAGAGGGAAAGGATCGGTAGCAGTGGGAACTGATCAGTCCACAGAGGGAACGGATCGGTCGCATAGGGAACGGATCGGTCGCATAGGGAACGGATCGGTAGCAGAGGGAACGGATCGGTAGCAGAGGGAAAGGATCGGTAGCAGAGGGAAAGGATCGGTAGCAGAGGGAACTGATCAGTCCACAGAGGGAACGGATTGGTCAGCAGGGGGAGCGGCTCAGTCAGCAGAGGGAACGGATCGGTCAGCAGGGGGAACGGCTCGGTCCACAGAGGGAACGGATTGGTCAGCAGAGGGAACGGATCAGTCAGCAGAGGGAACGGATCGGTCAGCAGAGGGAATGGATCGGTCAGCAGAGGGAACGGATCGGTCAGCAGGGGGAACGGATCGGTCAGCAGGGGGAACGGCTCGGTCCACAGAGGGAACGGATCGGTCAGCAGAGGGAACGGATCGGTCAGCAGAGGGAACGGATCGGTAGCAGATGGAACGGATCGGTAGCAGAGGGAACGGATCGGTAGCAGAGGGAACGGATCGATAGCAGAGGGAACGGATCGGTAGCAGAGGGAAAGGATCGGTCAGCAGAGGGAAAGGATCGGTCCACAGAGGGAACGGATCGGTAGCAGAGGGAACGAATCGGTCAGCAGAGGGAAAGGATCAGTCCACAGAGGGAACGGATCGGTAGCAGAGGGAACGGATCGGTAGCAGATGGAACGGATCGGTAGCAGAGGGAAATGATCGGTAGCAGTGGGAACTGATCAGTCCACAGAGGGAACGGATCGGTCGCATAGGGAACGGATCGGTCGCATAGGGAACGGATCGGTAGCAGAGGGAACGGATCAGTAGCAGAGGGAAAGGATCGGTAGCAGAGGGAAAGGATCGGTAGCAGAGGGAACGGATCGGTAGCAGAGGGAACGGATCGGTAGCAGAGGGAACGGATCGGTCGCAGAGGGGACGGATCGGTAGCAGAGGGAAAGGATCGGTCGCAGAGGGAACGGATCGGTAGCAGAGGGAAAGGATCGGTCAGCAGAGGGAAAGGATCGGTCCACAGAGGGAACGGATCGGTAGCAGAGGGAACGAATCGGTCAGCAGAGGGAAAGGATCAGTCCACAGAGGGAACGGATCTGTAGCAGAGGGAACGGATCGGTAGCAGATGGAACGGATCGGTAGCAGAGGGAAATGATCGGTAGCAGTGGGAACTGATCAGTCCACAGAGGGAACGGATCGGTCGCATAGGGAACGGATCGGTCGCATAGGGAACGGATCGGTAGCAGAGGGAACGGATCGGTAGCAGAGGGAAAGGATCGGTAGCAGAGGGAAAGGATCGGTAGCAGAGGGAACTGATCAGTCCACAGAGGGAACGGATCGGTCGCATAGGGAACGGATCGGTCGCATAGGGAACGGATCGGTAGCAGAGGGAACGGATCGGTCAGCAGGGGGAACGGCTCGGTCAGCAGAGGGAACGGATCGGTCAGCAGAGGGAACGGATCGGTAGCAGAGGGAACGGATCGGTCAGCAGAGGGAACGGCTCGGTCAGCAGAGGGAACGGATCAGTAGCAGAGGGAAAGGATCGGTAGCAGAGGGAACGGATCGGTCACAGAGGGAAAGGATCGGTAGCAGAGGGAATGGATTGGTCGCAGAGGGAACGGATCGGTCGCAGAGGGAACGGATCGGTAGCAGAGAGAAATGAGCGGTAGCAGAGGGAACGGATCGGTCGCAGAGGGAAAGGATCGGTCCACAGAGGGAACGGAACGGTAGCAGAGAGAAATGATCGGTAGCAGAGGGAACGGATCGGTCAGCAGAGGGAAAGGATCGGTCCACAAAGGGAACGGATCGGTAGCAGAGAGAAATGAACGGTAGCAGAGGGAAAGGATTGGTCCACAGAGGGAACGGATCGGTAGCAGAGAGAAATGATCGGTAGCAGAGGGAACGGATCGGTCAGCAGAGGGAAAGGATCGGTCCACAGAGGGAACGGATCGGTAGCAGAGAGAAATGAACGGTAGCAGAGGGAACGGATCGGTCGCAGAGGGAAAGGATCGGTCCACAGAGGGAACGGATCGGTAGCAGAGAGAAATGATCGGTAGCAGAGGGAACAGGTCGGTCAGCAGAGGGAAAGGATCGGTCCACAGAGGGAACGGACCGGTAGCAGAGGGAACGGATCGGTCAGCAGAGGGAACGGCTCGGTCAGCCGTTCCCTCTGCTGACCGTTCCGGGTTGACTGGGTACCCCCCCAGTCAACCCACGGTGGTACCATCAGTCATCAGCAGAGGGAAAGGATCGGTCCACAGAGGGAACAGATCGGTAGCATAGGGAACGGATCGGTAGCAGAGGGAAAGGATCGGTAGAAGAGGGAACGGATCGATAGCAGAGGGAACGGATCGATAGCAGAGGGAACGGATCGGTCAGCAGAGGGAACTGACCGTTCAGCAAAGGGAACGGATCAGTCAGCAGGGGAAACGGCTTGGTCCGCAGAGGGAACGGCTCGGGCAGCTGGGGGAACGGCTCGTTAAGCAGAGGGAACGGATCGGTAGCAGACGGAACGGATCGGTAGCAGAGGGAAAGGATCAGTAGCAGAGGGAACTGATCAGTCCACAGAGGGAACTGATTGGTCAGCAGAGGGAACGGATCGGTCAGCAGACGGAACGGATCGGTCAGCAGAGGGAAAGGATCGGTCAGCAGAGGGAACGGATCGATCAGCAGAGGGAACAGATCGGTAGCAGAGGGAAAGGATCGGTAGGAGAGGGAACGGATCGGTAGCGGAGAGAAAGGATCTGTAGCAGAGGGAATGGATCGGTCAGCAGAGGGAACGGATCGGTCAGCAGAGGGAAAGGATCGGTAGCGGATGGAAAGGATCGGTAGCAGAGGGAACGGATCGGTAGCAGAGGGAAAGGATCGGTAGCAGAGGGAAAGGATCAGTAGCAGAGGGAACTGATCAGTCCACAGAGGGAACTGATTGGTCAGCAGAGGGAACGGATCGGTCAGCAGACGGAACGGATCGGTCAGCAGAGGGAACGGATCGGTCAGCAGAGGGAACGGATCGATCAGCAGAGGGAACAGATCGGTAGCAGAGGGAAAGGATCGGTAGCAGAGGGAACGGATCGGTAGCGGAGAGAAAGGATCGGTAGCAGAGGGAACGGATCGGTCAGCAGAGGGAACGGATCGATCAGCAGAGGGAACAGATCGGTAGCAGAGGGAAAGGATCGGTAGCAGAGGGAACGGATCGGTAGCAGAGAGAAATGATCGGTAGCAGAGGGAACGGATCGGTAGCAGAAGGAACAGGTCAGTCAGCAGAGGGAAAGGATTGGTCAGCAGAGGGAACGGATCAGTCAGCAAAGGGAAATGATCGGTCCACAGAGGGAACGGATCGGTAGCAGAGAGAAATGATCGGTAGCAGAGGGAACGGATCGGTCGCAGAGGGGACGGATCGGTAGCAGAGGGAAAGGATCGATCGCAGAGGGAACGGATCGGTAGCAGAGGGAAAGGATCGGCAGCAGAGGGAAAAGATCGGTCCACAGAGGGAACGGATCGGTAGCAGAGGGAACGAATCGGTCAGCAGAGGGAAAGGATCAGTCCACAGAGGGAACGGATCGGTAGCAGAGGGAACGGATCGGTAGCAAAGGGAATGGATTGGTAGCAGAGGGAACGGATCGTCGCAGAGGGAACAGATCGGTCAGCAGAGGGAAAGGATCGGTCTACAGAGGGAACGGATCGGTAGCAGAGGGAACAGGTCGGTCAGCAGAGGGGACGGATCGGTCAGCAGAGGGAAAGGATCGGTCAGCAGAGGGAACGGATCGGTCAGCAGAGGGAAAGGATCGGTCCTCAGAGAGAACGGATTGGTAGCAGAGGGAACGGATCGGTTGCAGAGGGAACGGATCGGTAGCAGAGGGAAAGGATCGGTAGCAGAGGGAAAGGATCGGTAGCAGAGGGAAAGGATCGGTAGCAGAGGGAACGGATCGGTTGCAGAGGGAAAGGATCGGTAGCAGAGGGAATGGATCGGTAGCAGAGGGAACAGATCGGTAGCGGATGGAAAGGATCGGTAGCAGAGGGAACGGATCGGTGGTACCCTCCAGTCAACCCACAGTGGTACCTTCCAG